>NW_025112997.1:17074034-17280179 GCF_010416935.1 Polistes fuscatus | reverse complement strand
CGTCGTGTTGTCCGGTATGTGGGGTAAGCGGTTAGACGCAGGAACTCGAGCAACATTTTGCTCAGGAACTGACGATCGCTTTATAAAATCTCGATCGCTTCGTCAAGACCACGACCACCCAGGTCTACATCACACCAGTTCAATCCGCAAGATCATCCACATGGGCCAATGTACATGCACCGTCGGCTGCTGATGGTCCACCACAAGGGAACACCTCATCAGACTCCTCAGGGTAGATGGGAGACCTATAAAAGAATCAAGCGATAGACAGGTAATTTTATGTGTTTTCTTCTATTTTTTTATCATGCATTTAGTACAAATAAATTCATAATTAATAAATATGTTTATCATTTATATTCATTTTATTTAGGCACGAATTTGGCACGGTTAAGAATACAATGTTTGGCATCTTGTTTTTTTTGTTTTTTTTTAATTTTTTTGTTATATATTGTTATTTTTTATTATCATGCGATAGTACAAATAAATTATCTCAATTAACAAATATTATTATCATTTATATTTCTTTATATTGTTACGAATTTTGGCACGATTAAGAATCAATGTGTAGCATCTTGTTTTTTGTTTTTTTTTATTTTTTTTTATATATTATTGTTATTTTTTATTTATCATGAGATCGTACAAATAAATGATTTCAGTAAACAAATATTATTATCATTTATTTTCTGTCTCACACAACAATTAACATTCCTAATCCAAAAATACTATGCCAGCACAAAATACCTGACGAATGGCGAACTAGCACAACTATAGTTATGTTTAAAAAAGGAGACAAAAAACTACCTACAAATTACAGGGGAATAAATCTTTAAACACTTCATTGAGAACTAACAACAAAGGTTATAACGAACAAAATTAACAGCTTAACGAATCTAGAAGAAGAACAACAGGGATTCAGATCAGGCAGATCGTGCACAGACGCGGTTTTCATCATAAGACAGATAACAGAAAAATCAATTGAATACAACAGACCAGCATATGGTGTTTCATTGATCTGGAAAAGGCATTCGACCGTGTGCAGTTAAAGGATGTTATACACCTCCTCTATAACCGACAAATTCCGAATAATCTTATCAAGACCATAGAGGACATCTATAGAAACAATAAGATCCAAGCAAAGATAAATGGTTCCTTGACTGAACCGATTGATGCAGGTTGTGGTATCCGACAAGGGGATTCCCTAAGTCCCCGCTTTTAACATCATTATGGACGAAATAATAAGAAACGTAAGACTGCTAAAAGGATATAAAATGGGCAGTGAAGAAATAACCATCCTATGCTATGCTGATGACGCTGTATTAGTTGCCGAAAATGAGGATGATCTACAACGTCTACTACACCTATTAACTGCATAGCCAAATCATTCAATATGAAAATATCGGCCCAGAAAACTAAATGCATGACAACATCAAAGACATCGTTAAGATGCAACTGGAAATTGAAGGGAAGGTTATTCAGCAGGAAATGAGATTTAAGTACCTAGGAATGGAAGTCTCAGGATATGGTGATGTTGAAGCAGAGGTAAGAGAACAGACAATGAAGGCATCCAGAATAGCGGGATGTTTGAATGACACAATATGGCGAAACAAAAACATAGACATACAGACCAAAGCAAAAATCTATAAGGCAACGGTAAGACCTATTATGTCATATACCGCAGAAACTCGACCAGACACAACGAAAACGAAACAGTTACTAGAGACAACCGAAATGAGAGTTCTTCGCAGAATAGTTGGAAAAACACTACTGGACCGAGAGAGAAGTGAAGATATAAGAAGAACATGCAAAGTAGAGAACATTAACGAATGGATACTAAAAAAAAAAAAAAGAATGGAACGAACACATTAACAGAATGGACAACGGAAGAATTGTCAGAATTGCACGGGATAAGTCATCGGTTGGCCGCAGAAGCACGGGGCGCCCACGAAAACGATGGTGCGACAATTTAACAGTGCAATAGGCAGAAAAAACGTCGTTACGAAACAGGCAATTTGCCTAAACTAAAGAATGAAGAAGAAGAAGAAGATTTTCTTTATTTAGTTACGAATTTTAGCACGATTAAGAATTCAATGTTTAGCATCTTATTTTTTTAATTTTTTTTCTATTTATTATGTTATGTTATAGGCAAGGATTCGTGTTAAGAATAGAAAAAGAAAAGCGGACGAGCCAACGTGTCCGGTCTGTAGCGAAAGATTGTCGGGTACTCCGGAAGAATTGAATCAACATGTAGAACGTTGTCTAAACAAGCATAATAACGGTAATCCAGCAGGTCAACACTCGAATCTCGATGAAGAAGAAGTCGACGTCGAGGGTGACGCCGAAACCTTTGAAGAATACGAATGGGCAGGTCAAAGAAGAGTTAGGGCTACGTCAATGCTTGTTGGCGGATTTTCTGGTATGTTTAATAATATTTTATCTAATCGACCGATATAATTGATCATTTTTATAAATAATTTTCTCGTTAATTTGTTTGTAACGTCTCTTGTAATATCAATCATAAATTATTAACACACACGTGTGTCACGTATTCGTTAGACTTTTTATTCAATTTATTTGACGTTTCGACGAATTAAATAAATATTTCATCGTGTATACCACCACCGGAAATACATGAAAAACTAATTACAACTGATTGTTACAATTAGGAAAAATTGATAAACAATTCGATCCTACTAATTTGTTTATTTCAAAATAAAATACAAATCTAAATAATGAAATAATATAAAATGAATTGACGCAAAGAAATAGAAACCAAATACAAATATTAAATCCTAACAATAAATAAATAATAAATAATAAATAAATATATATATTCCATATAATTTAATTTATTTATGAACAACGAATGATTTGAAAAATGTAGCCGTAGGATTGGCAACGTCATCGAGCAATCGTTCGGGGCGGTGGTGGTGGTGGTGGCGGTGGAGGAGGAGGTGGAGGTGGAAATCAACAGGACGAGGAGGACGTAGATTTAGTTGTCGACGGTGACGACGTTGCGGAATTTGGTCCGGCACAATATTCCGAGGCTGATGTTATAACACCGAGGATTGACGGTACACCAAGGGAACAAAAGGAAAGGGACGCACTTAGGGAAGCTGTTATCTCACCTAACGCACCTCACACTCCTCATTCCGATCAGCTGGCGCAACAAGGGTTGCTCGAGGTCAAACCGGAACCTGGTACCACGACCACGACCAGTTCATCATCTACCCCTATTCCTGGTCAACAAAACGAACTCGATGAAAATGTTTCCTCCTCGCCAAGAAGGGACGGTGATACCCCCGTTGTCGAAGCACTTCGCGGTAGGATCAAGGAACTCGAAGCTGAGATGCGTGGTCAACTTTTCAAATGTCTCATTTGCATGGTGAGTTTTCGATCTTTTATTTATTTTTGAAGTTATACTTCTTTTGGCGCGTTGGGGAAAATGTAATGGGGAGTGAGATTTTGTTCCGAGCGTCTGGAAAAACGACACCATGAAGTTTGTTCGGTATTTACGACGCGCGGCAAAACAATTTCAAGTATACGGCATGAAGTTGTCTTCTTCTCTTCTTCCCCTTTTTTTCTCAAGCGGGTCACCCATCCAAATACTAATCGTACTCAGCGCTGCTTTACTTAAATGATCGAAGCGAGAATTAATGCTGTTACCTGCGCCATGGCTGTTGACGCGTGAATTAATTCGATATATCTCTCTTATATTTAGCGTGGACTGATATCTATACTTTGATATTTTCTTTTTCTTTTTTTTATTCTTTGTTATATATGTATAATAATAATTATTTTTTTTCTTTGAAGTTTTTTTTTTTAAGTTATTTTTGAGGTTATTGAGGTTATGTTCGTTTTGGTACGGCAAAGAAGTATAACTTCTTACGTGCGTACATAAGTACACACACCAGTTTTTTTATTATATTTCTTTTTTTATTCCCCCCCCCCATGTTAAATGTAAATTCAAATTGAGATAATATTTACTACGACGTAACGTATTCGAATACATTTTGTATTTTCTTTTGCATTTAACAGGAACAATATAAGAAACCAGTGACGTCCGTATGCTGCTGGCACGTGCATTGCGAGCAATGCTGGCTACACACGCTGGTAAGTTTTAAATTAAACGTCTATTTCCAATATAAGAAGGAAAAAAAAAGTAAATAAATAAAAATAAAAAACAAAAAGAAAAGGAAGAAAATGATTAAAGAGAGAGAGATACAGAGATAGAGAAAGATGTAAACGATCGAATAAATAATTTTCATGACCGAAAGAGACGTTATACTTACTCGTTTAAGTAATAAAAAAGACGAATAGGGTTGCTAAGAAACACCGCTAATTGCGTCAGACCATTCGACGATACACTTTAGAAGAAGAACCACTTTTTTCAAATCGTTGCTCTTATCCGGACAATCGTGTCGTCGTCCTGGCTTTCTTGAGCTTATAAAGAATAAAAAGAATGAAAAAAGTTGGAGATATTTTTCTCATTTTCTCTCATTCATTCTCTCTTTCTCTCTCCTTCTCTTTCTCTTCCAGAAACGGGAGGATCTACTTTGTACAACGTTTCTTTATCGTTTACCATAATGGCTGTTTACCGATCAGTTTTTAAAGTATTATTTTATTCCCGTTCGTCGAAATGAGCTTTAACCACAATTGCGATTGGATACCTATATCATTCGTTACGACGTTTTATCTTTAATGAATCGAATATGTTTTCTGTTTTTTTTTTTCTTTTTTTATGCGATACGATAAGGTAGTAAACCCACAAAATATTAGGGTTAACCGTTACCGAGTTTTTCCTTTTTTTTTTTTTCTCATCTGAAACTTGGATCAAAGTTATCGATGATAGAAGAAATTTGTATTTTAATGAAACCGGTGAACACTTTCGAGAATATTTTTAATATTTATTTTCTAACGAGACTATTATACTGTTTGCAAATAATTTTCTTAATTGTTATGAATTATGTTGGATTATAGTTTAAACAGTTTTAAATATATCGAATAATTTACTTGTAGAAAATTTTTGGCAGTGAATTATCCGAATGTTGGATAAAAATTAAATAAATGCGATAAACATTTTCGAGAATATTTTCAATATTTATTTTCTAACGAGACTATTATACTGTTAGATGTTTCCAAGTAATTTTCTTTAATCGTTATGAATTATGTTCGTTTATATTTTAAACACTTTTAAGTTTAATATTGAGTAAATTATACGAAAATTCTTGAACATTGTTACGAATTGATCGGAATAACTTATCAGAATAGAATTCAAATGGAAGTGTAGTTTAATATTTTTCCATTTCGTTTGTTTTTATCTATTTTCAGGGTGCAAAAAAGCTCTGCCCGCAGTGCAACATGATAACCTCGCCATCGGATCTACGACGGATCTACATGTGAAGTCAATCTCGTACGAAAGCTGATCAAGTATACTACAGATCGACTAACGTCCTATGCTCCGCCTAAAACACAATAATTTAAATAGAAAAACAAAATTAACAAAAAAAAAAAGCAAACGAACAAACAAGCGAGCAAGCAAGCAAGCAAGCAAGCAAGAATCGATGATTAAACGAAACGAAAAAAAAATGGAAAAAAAAGAAGAAAAAATACCAATGACCTAATGAGAATTGTCGAAAATAATAATAATAATAATCGTCTCGCTTAGAGAGAACATTTCCGAAATCCGTCAAAAATTTCAAATATGTAAATACTTGTAAAAAAAAAAAAAAACAAAAATGGAAAAAAAAAACACAATAACAGACAAAAGAAAAAAAACGAGAAAAAACGAAAAAAAAAAATAACAAGTAATAATAATTCGTCGATGTAATAATAACGTAAATTAACTATCTCACGTAAACGAACGTACACGCACGAATTAAACAACTACCACCATCACCACCAAACTACCATTACCATTAACCAACACACGCACACACATACGCAAACATTAAACGAAAATTGGGAAAAAAAATCGATCTATCGATAAACTGCGATCGATTTTTTTTCTTTCTCTCTCTCTCTCTCTCTCTCTATCTGATCCATACCTTTGAGAAAAGAGAGACAGAGAGAGTAATCACACTCTCTCTCTCTCTCTCTCTGAGTGTAACGCACCTTTTAGTGTTAGTAAATTAACTCTTTTTAGCAATTTACCAAGCGTGGATTAGAAAACGTTTCGTCTCTTCCACTTCGCAACAATTATATTCATAATAAATCCGAATTTAACACACGTTGGTACGATTTAATTTAAAATTTGTTTATTTTTTTTTTGTCGATACAATAATCTGCCCAGATAATAGAAAACGTTGTTGTACTAACGTAAATAAAAAATAAAAAAAGAAAAATTGAAAACAAATTATTTTTAAATTATATTACATTATATATTGTATTGTATTATAAGATGGGAATTAATTTCAATGTAAAATAAATATTGTGTGTTTATATTTTATATATAATTAGTGTTTGACACACAGAATCGATATTATAAAATCCAAATATTTTTGTTCGAAAATTCAACGAAGTTACGAGACGAAACGACAAATACCAATTCTTTTTGTTCTTTTTTTTTTCGTTTTGATAGATCCCTACGTAAATTTCCTCCCTTTTTTTTTCTCCCAAAGAGAAAAAAAGAAAATAAAATTTTGAAAAAGAACTTTGAAGTTGATCGTACGACGTTGATCTCCAATATATAAATACACATATATACACATTTTTGATTTTATTTTGATTGATTATTTTCAATTCGTAGAACAAATTCGCAAGCGTAACGGCACGTTATATTTTTCATTTCAATCGAATTTGATAATATAATAGCGAGAACGAATCATTCGTATGTATTACATATGTATGAACACACACGACATGTATGATTAAAAAATACACACACTCACATACACACATACTGTCATACTTATAAATATATTATTAAATTAAAATATATATATAAATATATATATATAAAATAAAAGAGCAGACGAGATTTTTTTTGTTTTTTGGTAAAAAAAAAGAAACAAAACAAACCCAAAAAAAAGAGACGAAGAAAATTTGTCCCACACAATTTGGAAATACGTACACGATCGATGAGCTGCCCCCCTCCTTGTCCTGGCCCTCCCCCACCCCCTCCTTTGCACCATGCACCCTTCGATACTCTCGTTCTAATCCTCGAACAAAGAAATAATCGATTCGAACGAAGATCGATAAGAAAGTTAAACCCCTAACCTTGATATCGTTGATTTTTTTTCTTCCAAGGTTAAATATTATAATAAATAAAAAATAAAAAGAAAATTTTGAAATACACCAATCATCGTAATTGTTTTTCTTAGCTCGTGTTCTCTTTTTTCTACCCCTTCCCTACTCCTATTTTTTTTTTTTTTGTTTAGCGATTTTTTCTCATTCTAAACACCGATCGAATTTTAAACTTTCTTATCGATCTACGAGAATCGAATTAATTATTATCGAAAGCATTTAGCTAATCGTCGAATCGTTGGCTCGCCCCCAACGCGAGGGCACTATTACCTGTAAATAAATGAAAGAAAAAAAAAATGATAATAATGATAATGATAATGATAATGATAATGATAATGATGATGATGATGATGATGAAGAAAAAGTGTAGCAACTACCCTCTTTTCTCCCTGAACGCTGTTATGTAATCCATAATAAAACGATCATGGAATTTAGTGTCGTTACAATTATCTCCCATAATCATCTTAAAAATTTAACCCGTCGCAAATTATTCCTTAAGAAAATAAAAGAAAAGAAAAGAAAAAAAATTATTCGACACTTTTGTTTTTTTGGTAATAATAATAATAATAATAATAATAATAATAATAATAATAATAATAATCTACTAAGGCTATTATAAATATATATACAATTTTATTAACACCATTATTATGATGTTCATCATTATTTTCACGATAAAATTCCTAAAAAAAAAAAAAAAAAAAAAATTATATGTTCAATATTTAACGATCGTCATATTTAATTTCCATTATTTTTTCATGAACATTTTAAAATTACACTTCAATAATCATTATTATATTATATATGTTTCAAAAAGCAATGAATAATTTTTCAGTCAAAAAATTCAAGAAAACAATTAACGCATTTCGATATAACCAACGTGCAACAACAGCGTATATAAAATGATCACGTTGAATAAATTTCTAAAAAAAATATACAAGTTTGAAAAAGGTAAGTATAATAATAAATGAGAACAATCGAATAAAGAACAAAAAAAATAAAACCATCTTCTTCTTTTCCCCATAAAAATCCCCAAAATTAAACGGAGTTAAAAGTAAGTAAGTATATCGAGTAAAGTATAGTGAAAAATAATAAAGGATGCGAAAAAATTCAACCGCAAAAGTGAGAGTAGAGAACGAAGGTACAACAACACCTACGATAATAATACAACAACCAAAAAGAAGAAGAATAAGGAAGGGCAAAGGATTGCGAGTGCGAAGGGTTTTGCGGGATCCTCCGGTAAAAGGGAGTAACGGGAGGGGAGGGTGTTTAATATCCGTCTCTTATTTCTTTCCTGATCTTCTCTCTCTCTCTCTCTCTCTCTCTCTCTCTCTCTCTCTCTCTCTTTCTTTCTCTCTCTATCACTCCCTATCTCTATCTTCATCTCTCTTTCTGATTAAAGCAGTAAGGTTGCGAAAGTATGTGACAAAAAATTGTACAAAATGGCCGCGACGTTAGGGAAGAAGGATAGGCAGGGAAAAGAAAGGTAGGTGCTTGGAAGTACGAACGACGGGGTTGGAGGAGGGGGGGTAGGAAAAAAATTAAAAAGAAAAAAATTAGGAAGAAAGATGGTGGTAGGTGGATGTGGATACATCTATATATATATGTATTCGTAACTGTAAAGGACACAGAGGTAAAGAAAGAAAAACGGAATCCTAGAAGAAAATAAAAGAACGAGAGAAAGAGAGAAAGAGAGAGAGAGAATGCGTGGTAAAGAGGAGTTTCAGGAGTAGTAGCAGGAGGGGGTGTAGGAAAGGTGGAGGGGTGGGATCGGTGAGGCAAAAGGTGGTGCCGGAGGTGACAGGAAGGTGGAGCTCCGTGGTTTGCAGGTGCGCTTTCGTCGAAAGGACAGAAAGGAGTGCTACTACTATACTGTGTACAGTACTCGTCGAGAATGTGGTGGGGATAGAAAGGTCGTATGAGAGAGAGAGAGAAAGAGAGAGAGAGGGAAAATGGGAAAAGGTTCTGGAAAAGCTGAAACCCCAGGACGGTTCGACTGGGGGAATAGAACAGGAAAGGTGGGTTCGTGTTGCGGAGGCGCGGTACCAGAAAGCTCCGCCTATCCTTTCCTCTACGAAATTCTCATGGTATATTCTTCCTATATTCCAAAGACATATATTGTCTGTGTGTGTGTATAATGGGTGTCTGTGTGAATGTGCAAAATTACGTTTACCTAGAGAAGATATCTCTTATTACGAGAGTTTCGCGACTTCGGCAAAGCAAAAGAAACCTTTTTCACCCGTGTTCGCGTCTATGAAAAAGAAGAACTTTCACATTTTTATTTCAAATTTATCTCCCTTTTTTCTTTTGTTTTTATTATATATAAATATACCCTTCTTTTGGGTTGGTTTTTTTTTTTTTATTATCTTTATACACATCTTTTGGTGTGTGCTCCCTTAAAGCTGGAAAAATTCAACGTACCGTTGCCTATTCGCGGGATTACTTTCGTTCACGCCTCTTTTTCTTTTTTCTGTTTTTTTTTATCTTTATGAGATAGAGCAAAGAAGTGTGGGGTGGGGGTGAGGGGAAGACGAGGAAATGGGTCGTTTGCTTTTCCGAATTCACCTACGGAATTTGAAACGATTTTTATAACGATTTTAATACCAGCCTGCGTATGTAGATTTAGTTAGGACAAATGTTTCTTGAATTTCTTTTTTTGTTTATTTTATGATATCCAAACAAGTTTCTCTAATATTGTAGAAAGTAAAAAATAAATAGTTGCTTAATAAAATAGTACATGGTATGTATTGAAATATCCAATTTAAAAAAAAATAATAATTATTAGTAAAACACTCTCTTAACTATCATCCTCATTTTAAAATCCACGTTATCTCGACTTAAAGATCAATGAAAAACTATGAAACAAAAAGGTATCATCTCACGCCTTCTTTATCATATAGAATAAAATGTTCTCTTTAGAATCTCAGAAAGAAGAAAAAAAAAAGAAATAAATGTAAAGAGAAAAGGCCCGAACACATTAACATATTATACGAGGAGTGGGGAAGGAGATAACCTCAAAATATTAATGTTCCTCGTATTCCATCCAAGAGGAAAAAGAAAGAACAAAAATAAGAAAAAAAGTATAAAATAATATACATATACTACATATATATATGTACCTGACGAGTGGTGTAAAACATAACCTCGATTCGTAAAACAAACGGTACCTCCTCCTCTTAGTAGGCGTTTGTAAATCCGTCCTCTTGCGAGAAGAGGGCGTGTATATATCTCTGAGGAATATTCGGAGGAGGGATAAAGAGAAGGGACAAAAGAGTGAGAAAGATAGAAACGGAGAGTGAAAGAGTGAGAGAGAGAGATAATAGGTTCGTACCGCGATCGTACAACTCGACAGTACAGCGCAACTCCCTGGGACTGTTTGAAACCTCCCTCCTCTTTGAAATCCTCAGCTCGGTTTGGACCTCAGTGACGCCTGCGAACTTCGCACGAACTCCGAACGAATTATACCTTTTGTTAACGCCCCCAACACCGTCCCATCGAGCCCGTAAGCCAACCAAAATTCTTGCCCAGTCTCGAAGCTTCCTCCACCTCCATTTCCACCTCCAATTCTCCTCCTTTTTCTCCTCCTACTTTTCCACTTCCTCCTCCTCTTCTTCTTCCTCCTCGTTCACCTCACATCGTCTAACTCGTTGTCTATCTTTTTTTAACCCCCCCCCACCTCTTTCATGATCAACGAGTTATGCTTCTTCTTCTTCTTCTTCTTCTTCTTTCTCACTCCAGCAACGATATGTTTCGAGTTACCACACGAGAGAAAACGTCTTCTTCTTCTTCTTCTTCTTCCTCCTCCTTCTCTCGTTTTCTTTTTTTTGTTTCCCTACTTGTTTTAAGCTCGAGTAGTAGTGTGTATCTGGCTGTGTGCACGTCTGTGTGCGTGTGTTGATATCCTCGTCTAGCTTTATAACTTTCTTCTTTCTCTGTTTGTTCAAGTAAAACCACAATGTTCCTGAGCGTGAATAATTTTCTCCGCAACGAGTTCTCCTCCTCCTCCTTCTTTTTCTTCTTCTTCTTCTTCCACCACCACCACCTTCTCATCCTTTTCATCCTTCTCTTTCTGTCTCTCGTACGATCGATTTCTTCTTCTTCTTTCTTTTTTTTTTATTTTCTTCTTTTAGTTTCTTCGTACTCTTTGATGATTTTACATGAAGAATGTTTTATAAAATGAAAAAGTACGAAAGTCGGAGAAAACGGAAGAGTTACGAAAGTTTATTTTTTAGTTTGAAGAATATTTTCTTTTATATATTTGTGAATTTATATTCGAACATTCCTCTGAAGACGATTGTATTCATCGATTTTAATATATTTTTGTATTTATATAATTAGAAATAACAAGATGGCGTATAATCTTTACTTACCATCGAGCTTCCAAAATGGTTCTTTTAAATTATTGTATAAAATAAACAAAAGTTAATAATAAAATGTAATATACGTACAAGGGTGTTTTCAAAATTCATTTTAACGAAACGAGAAAATTATAAATTTCTTTTTTCGCAGGTATTTGGAGTGGTGGTAGCATAATTTTTAACTACACTGTAATTGAAGATTTCACATGTTAATAAAAAAAAAAATATAAAAACAGAATTGTAATTCTATTAATAAAACCAATATTCATTTTCCAATCCATTTTAGTTTCTCTTGCAGTAATGCAATTTTTAAAATATATACAGGGTGTCTCGTATGTACGGTGATTCAAGCGAGTACTCAATTTTTATGCTTTTTAATACGTTTCCAAATATTTTCTCAAAATGATGATACTTTTTTTATTATCGATTCTATTCTTACGTTTATCGAACAAAAGGTTGTTAATTTTCATTTCAAGTTGCACTTGGTTGCAAGCTGATGTCAGCCAAATGCACAAGTACTCGACAAATATTGAAATTTAATTTTATATTATCGATTGAATTTTTCGCATAGAATCACCCTCACTTCTCGTTCGTATTACCGATTACAAGAAACCCTTTGTACAATAATCAAAAGAAGAATAAATTTGTTGTCGTGAAACAAAATACACACAATATCGGGGCATGTTCTTTAAGAAATATATTATTTATTTAACCTCTATATGATGTTAACGTATAATAATCAATCGTAATATATTTAATTCTATACTTAGTCAATGATATAATATAACGTGATGCAATATCAGAAAAATTGTCGATTCTCGCAACACGAGTTATATATTTTATTTACGTTTTACTATAATTCCTTATAATTCATTCAATGTTCATATAACATTATACTTTTTTTTTTCCTCCTTCAATTATCTTCCCACGTTTCGTATGCGATCACAAAAAATTTAAATCCTATATTTATTCATATATATTTATTTTATATAATATATTTTTTTTTCTCTTTCTATTTTTGAAGTTTTTTTTCTTTTTCTTCGTTCGTTCGTTTGTTTTTGTTTCTTCCTTTAAGGCACATACGGTTTTATTATTATTATTTTTTTTTTTCTTATAGAAATTATTCAATAACGAATAATTGACCCACATTTTAGTGACACTTTTGAAATATTTAATCATCATCGTCATCATCATCATCATCATCCATTTAATCCGTTTCTACGAACGGATAGAAGACAAAAATTCCTAAGATTAGAAGAAAGAAAGTGGATAGGGGCGGGGGGGGTGGAAACAGGGAAGAGAAATTAATCTCGATCTCGATGAAGAAATAAATCTAGAAGGAAGGTGCTTAAAATGTAAAAAGAAAAAAGAGTTGGCAGATCTATCGAGTATGGGGGGGGGGCAAAACAGAGAAAGAGAGAGAAAAAAAACAAAAAAAGTAACCTTAAAAAGGTTATTTTCCAAGTTACAATTTACAAATAATGTTAAAGTACGGTTGAGCAAGAGAACAACAAGGAAAACAAAAGGATTGACAAGATTATAAAGATAAATATAAAGAAACAGGGAGGTGGGGGGTTGGGGAGGGGGGAGGCTTGCGCGAAGGATGCGATCAATCCGACAAAAAGAAAAAGAAAAAGAAAAAATAAGAAAATAAAGGAAAGAAGAATGATCGCTAGGAATATACAAGATCATTCGATGGTCTACTAGAAGTAGAGGATGAACAACGACGATAAGAACGAAGTTGTTGGTTGGTTGGTTGGTTGATCGAAGGGGGGAATCTAGGAAAATACATATTCGATAAGTTCAGCATTCGAGAGATCGTGCTAAATCGAACACACAGGGATATGTCCATTTTCTATAAAGGTTTTCCCTTAAGCAAACGTTGTTGATTCCACGTAAGGAAAGACAATACTCTCGGCTGGTCTGGGCGTGCATGCGTATCTCTGATGAGTGTACGTGTGTGTATGTGTGTGTGTATGTGTGTGTATGTGCGTTGAACTCGTTGAAATTTTGTTTTTTTAAATCTTCTTTCTATATTTCCTTTTAGACCTCGACCTTGTACGGTGATCCAGGAATGTGATCGTCGCCCCACTTGACGATCACGATATATTCTCCTCGTTCACGAACCAAGTAACTGACGTTGTAGTTGTTTCTACCCGTGTGCTTCAAGTATACCTCCTCGCATGGTCCTTTGGGACCGTAAACGCCAACGTAAAGAATGTTGTTTCCTGTATAATTAACGGTCGGTCAGTCGTATCGATTATTATTATTATTATTATTAATGTGAAAATAAAATAAAAATAAATTCGGTTAAATCAACGCACATATATAAAGTGAATATACCTATACAGACACACGCACACAGATGGTAGATGATAGAAAGAAACGCGGATGAAACTCAATATGAATTTTTGATCGATCATCCGGTGTCTGTGTGTGTGTCCTTTTCTTCTTTTTTATTCTTTCTTATTTATACGTACGTTTATATTTCTTCTTCTTATTATTATTATTATTATTATTATTATTTGAAACTTACCAGCGTCACCGGCATTTACGGTGAACTGATTCTGCTTTCCCAAATAGGCCTTCTTAAGGCCCATGCCTTTGCTCGTAACCTTACTCGCGTCCGATTTAAAAAGCGGTAACACGGGACCAGTTTGCTTTGCTTTAGATATCTTTTGTACCGTCTCTACCAGGATAGAACTCGTCTCTTGTGCACCCCTCTCCGCCAGATCCGCACCTATGATTATAAAAAAGAAACAAAAATACGTCATGAAAAACCAATTATTAATAACAAAATTGTTCTTTCGCAATTTGATCGAATTAAACCGATTTTATCTCTAATGATAATTTGAATATCTTTTTTGCTAAATATTTCAACTTTATCTAAATTTATTTATATAAATATATTATTTTAATAAATATATTATTATGTTTATATATATATTATTATATAATATAATATAATAAATATATTATTTTGTTTATATATATATATGTTACAATATATTATAATTCTTGAAAATATTTTGATTGTGAGTTAAGTACTTAACAATAAATAATTCAATTACTTACCGGTACATGATACTTTGTAAGGTGAGCCAACGATGTGATAACCATTGTATTTGATACTGATATAATAATCACCAGGTACCAAAGGCGTATACCTGACCTTGTAACCTTCCTCAACTTCGGTACAATCCATAGAAACCTTGCTAGGTCCGTCAACCGTAACACCGAGAGCACCGCTACCGGCGTTGCAAGTATCGATGATAAAATCTGTCTTTTGGCCTGTCTTAACTTCCATCAAACCATTGCCATAAGCGTGCAACGCTGCTGGGTCGGCATCCACTTTACCGACCTTGATACGATAAGGGCTGCCAGATATGTGGACTCCGTTAAATTTCAAATGCAAACTGTGAATCCCATTCTCACGTGCCATGAATCTCACGGAATAGGTGTCGGAATCGATGGTTTGTATGAAACAATCATCCTCTATGCCACTCGGTGATACGATCTACGAATAATTCATGATTAAATGATTAATGATTAATCATTAATTGATTAAATGTACACGTTACACATATGTGTTACGAGAAATTACAAAAGGAAATTTATTTCTTAGGATTTGTGAACGTATGTTATTTTAGAAAATCGTGTTACTTAGTCGAGCTTCAAAATAGATAACTATCGTAAAATAAGTAACATAAGAGTTATTTTTAAAAACGATGCTCTCAGACTAAATATTCTAATCTAACGAAAGACCTTGACCAAAGATCATCAACGTTTCAAGATCATCGTTAGAATACTATTCTTACTAACTCATGAAAAATATTTTTCTAGTAATAATAGACAGATAGATAGTTATAATAATAATAATATGATGAAGTAGAAGAAGAAGAAGAAGAAGAAATTTTCAAACGATAGTCGGCGCCTACGCAAAATGATGTGTCAGAATAATTTCACAAGAGACCAACACGAGTATTATTTTCGTCCAATATTTCGCAAGATCATTTTTCCAAGTTGGATGATACGTTGGATGACCTCGAGGGAAATATAATAACCGTTATAATATCTGTGCGATAGATAAATATACTCGAAGTTGGAAATACAATTTTTTCCTTTTTTTAAAAATACGCCTAAATTGTTATGTCCACTGTGATTAATTTCTTTTTTGTTCTTCTTCTCTCTCTCTAACGGATCGTACCTTTCCATCCAATTCACCCTTAGCTCCGTTCTTCCTAACTAGGAAGGTATAAGGCTTGTCGGGTTGTACACCACTTTCCGGAAATTGTGCAACCTCTAATTTGTGCGCATCACCCATAGCAGGTGAGATGTAAACCTTGTAAGGCGAGTCAGGAATGTGTTGATCGTTGAACTTGACTCCTATTCTGTATTCACCTAAAAATTACAAAAAAAAAAAATAATAAAAAAAGAGAAAAAAAAACACAATGAATAGAATGTAATATAATATTTTCTTTTAAATTTAATCATCATCATGATCATCATCATCATCATCATCATAATCATCATCATTATCATCACCCCGAAGGTTTATTTATTTCCAATTAAATTTATCTATCATATAGAAGAACTAATTATTCCTAAAAAAAAAAAAAAGTAACAAATAATCAAATTCTCATCGACGAACCATCGTTGTTGTCAGATTCCTCGGGTTCGTTTCCTTTCAAAACGATTTGCGTCGTCGCTTTGAAGGTTGCCATATCGTTTTATCCTAACACGTGAAAATAGTGAAACTCCGTTTTCCGATGAAAACAAAATCGATTTTATCTTACGGTCAGATAAGAGGGAGAAGTGGGTAAGAGTGGGCAGTGTAGGTAAGATAGGAAATGAAAAAAGAGAGAAGGGGAAAAGGGGTTAAACGAAAAAGAAGAAATAGAAATAGAAGAAGAAGAAGAAGAAGAAGCAGAAGAAGAAGGAGAAGAAGAAGAAGAAGAAACAAAAAAATATGAAATGAGTTGTGTCCCGTTCACAACTCTAGATCCGTGAGTTAATCGCGCACCACTACTTTCAGTTGAATCTAGCTGCTGATCTCGAATCGGCCACAGTGTTCCTCCACTACGACCACCACCCTCTGCTCTCTCACTCACTCACTCTCTCTCTCTCTCTCTCTTTCTCTCTCGCAGCACATGGACCAAATATAACCACCACGATAATCCACGTCAAGCTGTGTGCTACTCACCAGGGCAAAATATGGATCCACCTTAACAAATATAGACGAAGATATTTCTGGATCAGCTGAAAAGCAGCCGATCAATCCGGCTGATGAGTGGGTGTCTCCGAATTTCTCGACGACAACATACCAACGTAAGAACGAAAGTACGAACGAACACCTGCCTTATTTGTCTCCTAGGCGCCCAAAGTTCATACTTTAGTTTAAAGTACCAAAGAAGAGATCGTAAAAATAGATCAGCGCAACATTTTTCAATTAATTTATCGATCAACATCGAGAAAACAAAATGAAAAAGAAAATGAAGAAAAAAAAAAAGAAAAAAGACAACGACGCGTGACATAATTTTTAATGTTTAAATTTTTATATACGTAATACTCTACAGGTTACGCGTAAGATTTTCGGTTTTAGTAATTTTGTATATGAATCATTAGAATGAATGGAATATGTAAATAATAGTATCATATACCGTTTTTGTTTCTAAGCCAGGAAAACAACTTTCCTTCTATCATTTTTCCTCTCATTCTTACTCGTTAATACCGATATACATGAAAGAAACTCGTTCGGGAGCTTAAACCGTGTGCGAATTTTACGAGAAAATCTTCAAAGTACCTGACATTATATATCAACACGCGAGTTATAATTTTGTAAGATATAGCGACAAGCGGGACATCGGGTAACGTCGTTGCCGAGAGATGGTATGAATCGACGGCCTGGCAATGATCCATCTTTTTAAGTGAAAACCCCTTTAATAAATGTCAGGGAAGGCCTATTTAATTGATGTTTCCGCACCTTCTGAGTTTTACGAGCTTAACACGAGAGCGTAGGTGAAGATTATTTTGACAAAAAAGAAAGAAAATAGTACGAAACGTTACAAAATAACCTTCGGAGAGTTGATGATAATCGGATGATTATTAACGATAAGCCAATTATTTTGTTTAGGAGGGGGCGTGGCTTACCAGGTTCAGAAGCGACATAACTGACATAACAACTGCCATCTTTGCGATCTTTGTAATCGATTTGCGCTTTGCTAGGACCCTCGACGGAAACCGCCAATGCACCAGCACCAGCTTCCCTCGTCCAGATGTTAAACTCGCACGGTTCACCTTGTTCGCCCCTTTCCAATCCAGGACCACCAGCGTGGACCCTGTGAGCTCCGCCGTCCCTCAATGGGCCAACCGTGAATTGGAAAGGTGAGCCCGGAATGTGTATCTCCTTGTAACGAACCGAAACCGTGTGGACGCCTAATTCCTTGGGTACAAATGCGACAGCGTAAAGACCATCCTCGACTTCTTTGATCTCAGCATCCTCGGTGATTCCACCCGGGGAAGTAACAGTAGCAGCAAGATCGAAACACGTTATACCTGGCATCTTGAAGGTCAGTTTGCATTGACTACCAACTTCGGTTATTGGCACAGCTTCCCTTTGCCTTTGGATTTTCTCTCTCTGACGATTGCTACCTTCTCCGGTAACTTTAACCGCGAACGGTGAACCGTCCACGTGGTGATCGGCAAATTTCAGATTGACTATGTAAATACCAGGCTCGGTGGGCTTGTAAAACATGTTCAACGTGCCGTCCTCGTTGTCCTTGCACTGAATCTCAACCTTGCTAGGACCCTCGACCGAAAGTGACAAACCACCGAAACCAGCGTTTCTCGTGTCAACCGAAAACGTATTCTCGACGTGAGTCTTGCCTTCCTTCAACGCTGCACCCGTTACTTTGACCTTTTTAGCGTCACCAACTTCACGATCCTTAACCTCGATTTTGAATGGCGAATTTGGTATGTGTTTCCCCATTCGTTTGACGGATACTGCATGGGAACCAGCCTCGCGTGGTGTGAATGAAACGCAAACGTTATCGCTAGGTAATTTCTTCAAGAAACATGGCTCCTCCAAACCGCTCGGTGCTATGATCGACGCGTTCAATGATCTTATATCAGCGTCGGGAACTTTTCCAGGTAATTGAACCTCGCTACAGGATCCCACAGATATCTGATTTCTCTTACGACCTTCTCCTACAAATTTCATTATTGTTAATCAATTATTATTATCGATTTCAAGTATTTCTACACGGGTGAATTAAGTTAACAATTTATTTGTATCATTTTGAAAAATACTTTTACTCGATTAATTGTCATAATTATTACTACCAAAGTAATGGGAAAATTATTTAATAAGATACACTTTATTAAATGATGTTATTATTTAATAAAATATATATATTATAATAATTTCATTAAAATTACCTGTAATTTTGGCGACGTACGGGCTACCCTTGATATGCTTGTCACCAAACTTAACAGTGATTTTATATTCCCCAGGTGCGGTTGGTAAATAAGAAACCGAAACTGTGCCATCTTTGTTATCATGAAAAGATATTTCAGCTTTGCTGGGACCTTCCACGGCCAACGACAATCCTCCTGCTCCAGCACCTTTCGTAGATATCGTAAAGTTTCCTGGTTCACCGCAGACACCGTAAATCAGGCCAGGGCCGTAAGCTGTTACGTAACCACTTGCCAAAGAATCTACGTGGAATTTGAATGGTGATCCTATCGACGAAACCAACCAAAAAAAAAGAAAAACGAAAATAAATTTATTAATAAAAAATAATAACAACGCGAATATTACAATCGTGTTAATTAATTGATTAATGAATTAATTTACCTTGCACATGTTCCCCGTTAAATTTAACGTAAATCTCATGAAGACCTTCCTCCCTTGGCTCGTATTTTATGGATACAGTGCCATCGTGATTATCCTCGATGACTGGCTTGTCCACGTTACCGCTCGGCATTTTTACTTCGGCTGAAAACAATTGGCGATCACAATTTTATTTTTTATTATTATTATTATTATTAATAATCAAAGACAATTCTTATAGGAAATAATGCTTAGCATTAATTAATTAATTAGTTATTTGAATTTTATTATTAAATTTGAATTTTAATTAATTGAAAGTTAACAAAAAGATGAACAAATCTAACATGAAATGGGATAAGATTAAATTTGATTTCGTATTATTTGATCGTAATCAAATAGAAAAACCTTTTCTAGAGGTAACGTAGAAAAGACTCTGGAAAATGAGCGGGGCAAAATCAAGTCCAGGACCGGGCACCTCTTTCACGTTTTTATCAATTTTCCCATAACAAATTGGTCTCTCGGGTTTATCGAATTCGCTACAGGAACAATTTTTCAACCATGCTCTGTAAAACGTCGACACCTCCTCCCACGTGGTTTCTACTTCCTCGATTTCTTGTTCCCAAACCATTTCCAATGAATTTTTTATTCTTTTTCTTCTTTTTACTTATTACTTTAACACTCGATCGAAACACCAATCGGATAACGAAACGAATAAACTTTCATAAATGTTTGCACCCTCGATCCGAGATCAAACGGATCACGCGAGGATTGACAACAATTCTCGAGAGTCTCCAGTATGTTGATATTGATTGATCTTTAATATTTAAAAAAACAAAAAAAAAACAAAAATCCTTAACCTATCCTCTGCTTTTATAAATAATAATCTTAATAAATAAATCCACCGATTTTCTAACGAGAAATATATATTTATGTATATGCACAATTTGTTGCTTTCAGTCTTATTCTAAATTCGGAAAGATAACGAACGATTAATACTTGTTTCTTTATATCGAACTAAAAAACAATAAATAATTTCAATATTTCATAGAATCAAAAATAGAAGCTATTGTAATATATTTTTTTTCTCTTTTAATTATATCGAAACAATCGAGAAAACGATACGAAAAAACAAACGAATCGGATTGGTAGAATTGTTGATTATCGATGATACGAAGTTAAACACGCGTTATTTGTATTTATTTAAACAATACGAATGAATATAATTAAATTTCGCGTAATGATAAGAGAGAAAGAGTAAAAAGAAAGAAAAAGGAGACAGAGAGAGAGAGAGAGACAAAGAGAGAGAGACACGCAAAAAAAATTCTAGCGTTCTCGTAATATGTTTTTTTTCGTATGAGTTTGCTGTTGCTGCTACTGGAAGCAGGCAAAAGACAAAAAAAGAAAAATATATATCTATATATATATATTTATAATAAGGTCGAAGTTATAGCAAGAATTCAATCGACCACACGAAAAGGCATCTCTTGCAAGACTGAGAAGACCGCAGCTGCCAAAGTTACTCGAGAGCCGGGACGATGGCAGCCTGATCTGTTCCCGGGAAACCTTTTTTTTTTTCTTTTTTCGTTTTTTTCTTCTTTTTTTTCTTTTTTTTTCCAGTATATACCCACCACCAACACCACCACCACCACCACCACCCCAGCTAACAGGAGACGCACGATTTTATATCCCTCACTGAGAGGGACACAAACAACATCGTCCAACGTCTATCAAATTTCTCCCTCTCCTAATCCTAAACCTTCCACTAGTAACACTTTTCTCATACCACCACCCAACTACCCATCACCAATCATATGTTTTCATTTAGATCCCCCCCCTACAGCCCCATTCTCTCTCGTCATTCTATCTCACTACACTTCTCCTTCCCTTCTCTCCTTTTATCCGGGTCTTCTCCACTTCGTTTTCTCCACTATTCCGAAAAGACAATTTTTTTTTTTTGCCAAATTTCATTCGACGTTTATATATTTCTTTTTTGTTTTTTTTTTCTTTTGCTGTATCTATTATAAATGATAATAATAGATCGGTAGAAACAAATTTATATATAGGTTGGATAAATATTGTATTGGATAATTCTCCAAAATTGTTGTTTAGAACGTTTTTAGAGATCAATGAAATATTATTCGACTATTATATTTTTTCTGTATCCGTTATAAATGATATTAGATAATAATAGATCGGTAGAAACAAATTTATATATAGGTTGGATATATATTATATGTTGGATAATTTTCCAAAATTGTTGTTTAGAACGTTTTTAAAGATCAATGAAATTTTATTCGACTATTATATATTTTTTCTGCATCCATCATAAATGATTAGATAATAATAGATCAGTAGAAACAAATTTATATATAGGTTGGATAAATATTGTATTGGATAATTCTCCAAAATTGTTGTTTAGAACGTTTTTAAAGATCAATGAAATTTTATTCGACTGTTTTATATTTTTTCTGCATCCATCATAAATGATTAGATAATAATAGATCGGTAGAAACAAATTTATATATAGGTTGGATAAATATTGTGTTGGATAATTCTCCAAAATTGTTGTTTAGAACGTTTTTAAAGATCAATGAAATTTTATTCGACTATTATATATTTTTTCTGTATCCATCATAAATGATTAGATAATAATAGATCGGTAGAAACAAATTTATATATAGGTTGGATAAATATTGTATGTTGGATAATTCTCCAAAATTGTTGTTTTTAACGTTTTTAAAGATCAATGAAATATTATTTGAATCTCATATATTATTTTGTATCCGTTATAAATGATATTAGATAATAATAGATTTCTAAAAACAAATTTATATATTATAGGTTGAATAAATATTATATTGGATATTTTATATAATTCTTCAGATCAATGAAATTTTATTCGATTCTCATACGTTTTTTGTAATCTATTATAAATAATTAAATAATAATAAATTATTAAAACTTAATGTAAGAACTCTAAACAAACATAAAGTAAATGTAAAATTGTTGAAATATTTTCCAAAAATATTATTCGTACGTTTTCAGATACCAATAAAATTTCATTCGACTCCTATACATTGTTTGATCGAATAGATATAAATAAATTACTAAAACATAATATAACAAATTAACATTGTATAAAATTATTAAATATCTTCCAAAAATATTTTCCAAACATTTCTAAAAATCAATAAAATTTCATTCAACTCCTATACATTTTTTATTGGAATCCATTAAAAATGATTAAATATATCAATAAATTACTACAACAAATTATTTCAACAATTGATTCTAATAATTTTTCATTCAACAACAGATCGAACGCAACAAATTATCGCAGATAAAATAATAAACGTTAAACGTGTTTACACAAATCAACATATGTAAATAAAATTACAATTAATACATTTACCCCTTCTCCCTCCTCCTCCCCCCGATGAAAATATGAAAAAATTTGAAAAAAATAAGAAAAAAATCAGACTAATTTATATAAGTAAAAAGATAATTGGAGAATTCCGGCAAGATTTGGCGTGCGATATGTTCAAACCTCTTTGCTGGCTCTTTTTCCACGAGGTGAAGGAAGTAGTCAAACAACCAACCAACCAACCGATCATCCGTTCGCATAACCGGGGTACGCGCCAAAGGCAACACGAATAAGTGAAATAGTCACCCTGTTTCATCTGACTGATTGCGGACAACCGTTAACCCCCCTCCCTTCTTCCCCGTTAAACTACTAGAACGTTGTTAAATTACTCACGAAAAACATCTCTCGTACATTGATTACAAACTTCGATAACTCTAATCCAACAATCTAACGTTGAAAGATATACAAGAGAAAATTTCAATCATATTTGCGTATTCTTTAAAATTACCTGTCGTTAATTAAATTCAATTTTTATGATTAACGAGTTTCTTACAGTTTTGATAATATTTAATACTCGTAGAAATGATTTATTATGTTAAAAGTATTAAATGTAGGTTTGATTGAATTATCATAATTTATTATTATTCGATCGAATTTTTATAAATATTAATACGTTAAAATATTATTTACTGTATATTATTTGTGTTTGGTTTTTTTATTAATTTAAAATATATTTTTATTTAACATTTAAAACAGTGAAAGCAAAGTTGTACACCTAATGTAAAAAAACAAATCGTTCAACCAAAATTTCTAATATTTCTTTTTTAAAGATCTTGCAATAAAAATTTAACACATTGAATCTAAAAATTGATTAAATTTTCCTAACTTCAAAAAAATATCAACGCATTAATTGTCATCCTATTTTTGTTGCTATAACTAAAATTTGTAATCGTAGTTTTCAAAGTATACAAAAAATATTTTAATTAATTTTGAAAAAGAAAGAAAATAACCAATAACTTTTACAATATTCTACCCATTAAAAACTACTTTCTCGTTTATCAAATAATGATTTATGAATCGTTATTTTCGTGTTAAAAATTCTTTAGAATAAAATATTTACGCTTACTCGTTCGTATAGTGAGTTAATGTTACGTTGAAAGAATTACTTTAGCTAGGCTAACTAAATATTTTTGGTGAGAAAGAAAAAAGAGAAAAAGAAAAGAGGAAGAGGAAGAAGAAAATAAAAATTCATCTCTTCTAACTCAAAGTAACAAAGTATGCTGCCCCCCCCTCCCTCCCCTTACCCCCCCCCCCACCACCACCATTTCCTCTGACCGTACTTTTACGAGCAAATCTTTTGGCGCCGTTACCTACGTCACGCGGGGGAAAGAAAATAAAAAAAAAAGAAGAAAAGAGAAATAAAAAAGATAAGTCGGTGAATTCTTGCAAATATTCGAAAAGGGAACCCCCCCTTCTTATAATGGCCTCGTAAATATCTTTAGAAAGCTCGCTAAGATATTTTCGGGGATCGTGTCTTACAGTATATAAAGTAAAATTACGATGAGATATCCTAAGGACACCCTTTTTTCCCCCACCACCACCACCACCACCACCACCACTAACACCACCTTACATATATAATTCTTACTATCTTTGCTTATCTAAGATAGTTTATAATTAAAATTTTAAATATTTTTTCACGCTTAATTGTACGAGCAACAACAACAACAACAATAAAAAAGATATTATTTGGATAAATAAATTTTTATGATCATTATAAAAATATAATCTTTCGTGTATTATTAAACGAATAATTAAAATGTTAGAATGCATTTTTAAGATCCTAGTATCTAAAAAGTATTGAAATTACTTGTACGATGATTATAATAAAAATAATCTGATTGATTTATCTCTTACAAAATGTATATTTAATGAATTTTCTAATAAAATCTTAACGATTCGAAATATGGCGAATTGTTACGTAGAACATTTATTTTAAAGCTAATAAAAATATGCACGCGAAATATTCGAGATATTAAACCTTGAACCAAAGTATCTTCCAAGCACACGACCAATTCATTTTTAATACGGATCTTAACTAAATTTAAATATGTGAGAGAGAATTATCGTTAACAGAAAACTGATAGTAAAAAATAAAAAAAAAGAAAATAAATAATTAATCGAGACGAAAAACTTGAACCAAAATATCTTCCGAGCATATTATCCATTAATTTTTAATAACATTTAAATCAAATTTAAATATAAAAAATTATCACACACACGCATTGTCGAAAAACTAATAATAAAAAATACCATAACCTTGATTCAAAGCATACTTTAATAAAATTAACTGAAAATAAATTAAAATTTAATAAAAAAAAAAAAGAAAAGAAGGAAGGAACAATGAACATTAAGAAAAATGAATAACAATCCAACAATAAAAAAAACAAACCAATTGAAATGACTAAATAAACGCAATAACTTAACCTAAATTCTAAATAGAAGATAGCAACCAATGGGAGGGACGATGACCATTTGCATCATCATGGAAGAATTTACAAAATGGCCGAAAAATACGGTTCGATAACCGAGGAGAATTATTCGATGAACTACTTGCGCAGACGAAAACTTTTCGATCTAAACGGTTTTGTAGGAAATACAAGATGACCCAGAAAATAGGAAAAAGTAACGAGAAGAAGAAGAAGAAAAAAAGAAAAAGGAGAAGAAGAAGAAGAAGAAAAAAAAACAAAAAGGAAAAGGAGTAGGCGGAGGTGAAGGAGAATAAGATGGAGGTTTAAGACGAGGAAGTGGAGAGGAGGGGATTGATCTTTTTATGGATTTCCGTCGACGACGCCGGAGGTTTGGTTTTTGGAGCATCTTCGAGCCCGCGCATCCGAAGCCACTTAATCATCCAATATTATATCACCCACTAGCATTTCCGACGCATCATCGAGTACCCTCCTTTACGTATAACGTTCCTCCAGTTCCCTCTTCCACCTCCACCACCTCCTCCAGCTCTTCTTTCCTCTTTATCCTCTAATGCCACCGTATTTTTGGCCAAATGGCGGAAACAACCGCAACGTTTTTAACAAACGTAATTCATCAAATCTCAAATATTCTTTTCTTTTTTCCTTTATTTTCTTTTTTTTAATTTATCACGATTTTCTTTTTTTTTCTTTTTTAGATTGAAAAAGAAGAAGTAATTGGATTTCTCTTGTTTTTGGGTGGGGTGGGGGTAAGGTTTGTCAACATATACCGAATCATTGATAAACTTTGCTACGATTTTGTTTAGGTTGAAAAATAGAATTATTAAATTAATTAATTATTAATTAATTAAATTTAATTATTAATTATTTTAATAAAAGATTTATATATATATATAATATATCTTCCACGTCAATTATTTTTTCATCAACACACCGTATCCTTTAATAAACATCTGTAGTATTTTATTTTACTTTGAGAATAGATAATTACGAATAAAAAACTATAGTGTTTTTCTTTTTTCTATCTTCAGATTTTACTAACGGTATCAAATTATTGATTTCAAATAATTTAAGGGAAGATTTTGAATTGAGCACGTCATATATTTTTCCATCAACAAAATCGTATCGTTCGAATAATTTTGTTTACCGTGAGAAAAGATAATTACTGACAAAAGTATAGTGATTTCTTTTTTATCCTCTAGGTTACTATATATTACAGGTATTATTATTGAATAAGAATTAATTTATAAGGAAGATTTTGTCTGTCAGCGTCTGTCAACTGTTTTCTTACGTTCGTTGATAAACTTTTAAAGAATTTTCTTATCGATGATATTATATCGATTAATATATCGATTTGGTCATAGATTTTGAAGAATGTTACTTATGTTTACGAGTAAAATTTTAACGATATAAATATTTTACACAAATAAATACGCTCTAGTAAGAAAATAGATTTAGATTTCTAAATAAATCTTAGATATAGATTTAGTTAAAATCATTGCATCTCATTCAGTCTTGGCATTCATGTCACGAAATCGAGTATTTTTGAAGAATGTTGTTTACGTTAGAGAAAAATAAACAAAATGAAATAATATTCGTTCGGATGGATTTTTAAACACCTTCCAGATTAACCCTTATTTAAAAACTCAATATATATATATATATATATATAAAAGAAAAAAAATTTAATAAATTCTTTATAAAGATAATCAAATTTCCCAAGTTTCCGAAAGTGTCCTGATTTTAAAAATTAAAACGTATAAAAAAAATAAAATTTGTATTACGTAGATGAAGAAAAAAAATGGTTTCCTTTCAAAACAAAAGCTTGTAATTAAAATTAATAGGAATTAAACGAAATTCAAAGTATGATATATCAGTTATAATTATAGTCGAATAAGAAGTCGATAATTTTCATCGTGTCACACGCTCGTAATTTAGCTTATGGTCCTTTAACAAAATTCAGAACGACCAGCATGAAAACCTGTCGCGTCCATCAAGTACCACTACTACTATTTTACTACTATGTCGTGAGTTAACAGGCGTACAAATCATTAATGAGGATAAAATTTGGTAGACACGAGTAAGGACTACAAGTACGTATCCAAAATACTTGGACATGATCCAAACCATATTATTCATGATTTCGAGAATTCGATGATTTATCGGGTTCCATTAGAATTGACAAATATTTTCTATTTGAAATCAAATGAATAATAACAATAAATAATCGATAATTAATACTCGTTGAAAATTACTAACACATTTTTTTGTCTTTATATTATTCCAAGTATAAATTCACGATTGTATTATACTGCGATCATTTATATTGTTTACTTAATAATACTTGTAGAAATATTTAAATAAATTATATAAAATACTCGTAGAAAATTACGAATTAATTTTTTGTCGTTATATTATTCGAGTAAATTCACGATTTTACTTAAATTTACGTAAATTTACGATTGTCACTGCGACAATTTATATTGTTCATTTAATAATACTTGTAGAAATATTTAAATAAATAGTATAAAATACTCGTATACAAAATTACGAACACATTTTTTTTCGTTATATTATTCGAAGTATAAATTCACGATTGTATTATACCGCAACAATTTATATTGTTCATTTAATAATACTTGTAGAAATATTTAGATAAATTATATAAAATACTCGTAGAAATTACAAACAAAATTTTTGTCGTTAAATTATTCGAGAAGTATAAATTCACGATTGTATTATACCGAGACAATTTATATTGTTCATTTAATAATACTTGTAAAAATATTTAAATAAATTGTATAAAATACTCGTAGAAAATTACAAACAAAATTTTTGTCGTTAAATTATTCGAGAAGTATAAATTCACGATTGTATTATACCGAGACAATTTATATTGTTCATTTAATAATACTTGTAGAAATATTTAAATAAATTGTATAAAATACTCGTAGAAAATTGCGAACAAATTTTTCGTCGTTATATTATTCGAAGTATAAATTCACGATTTTATTATACTAAGACAATTAATATTATTCATTTAATCAGTTAATAAACAAAATGATTATCGATGAAATTAATTAATTTTGTTATATTACATATTTATTCATATTATACAATTTTCCTCGGAATAATATGCTTTTGAATACATGCCAAACAACGATCATTCTTGTTTTACGTTTTTAAATGACCGACTATTAAACACCTTGGAGATTATTTCGCGATTTCGAACAAACGATGTTTTTGTTACAATGGAACGTTCTATCTATTATTCAAAGGACTGATTCGTGTGAAGTATTTTTTCCTTGTGTTTTTTTTTTTTATAAAAATATAATGAGACTCTATAATCCAATTTAAACAATCATCGTTAGGAGAACGTCAAAACATTGGAAGGTAAAATTAAACAGTGTAGAAATACTTGAAATTGTTCGTTCTGATCGCGATCAATTCGATGACAGGGATGATCTAACGTTTATGCGTTAGTCTTCCCCCGAATGAGAATCATTCGTTTTGGCTACGTCAACGATATCGTTTAAATAAACTTATTTGCAAAAGAATTTTCTTGTCTCTTTATTTTGATTGGACGGATACGAAAAAAAGAAAAAAAAAAGAAAAAAAAAGAAAAAAAAAAAAGAAAAAAAAGAAAAAAAAAGAAAAAAAATTCTACGGGAAGATCTTTTTTTAATCTTTTTTTTTTTAACTTATTTGCAAAAGAATTTTCTTGTCTCTTTATTTTGATTGGACGGATACAAAAAAAAAGAAAAAAAAGAAAAAAAAATTCTACGGGAAGATCTTTTTTTAATCTTTTTTTTTTTTTCGTTTACCTTCCTCTTCTCGTTTATATTTTATTATTATTATTATCGTCCGTTTTAGTTTTCTATTTTCGATATTTTTTTTTCCCCCCATATTTTTTTGTCGAAGAATAAAATTGGAATTTTTTTTTCTTTTTCAAAATTAAGGTAATTGTTTTTTTTTCTCTTATTACATAAATATAAAAATATAAAATGTATTTATATATATGAGATATTGTAAAAATATGTATATACTTACATGTAACTGTACCACTGGCCAATGGCAAGGGGATACTGTTCAATCGTATTAAGTTGAAATTTTTCTTTGATAAATTTTGTTGATTGGTCGAACTCTTTGTGGTAACCGTTGAACTCTCCTGTATACTAGTAGTACTACGTTGTTCAACAACGTGTTGCTCTTGCCTTTGTCGAGATTTCCTGCCACGATGAGTTTTGTGTGTACTGTGTTCCCGATATTCTTCCGATGCCTAAAACAATAATAATAAATCGTATTATCGTTCTAAAACACTAAATTATAACATTACAACATATTTCTATGATATTAAACAAATTGAAATACACGTTGCAAATTAATGAAACATTACAAATGTTCCTTTTAGAAAAATATTTACCCAAATTTGTTTCTAAATCTTAAAATAATACAACAATTTATATCATCGTTGGAATTAAAATAAGAAAAATATTCAAATGAGTTTAAAACTCGAATGATCGAGGTTGGAAATTTTTTCTTGAAAATTTTCCCACACAAAATCAGTAAATTTAGAATTAGCCTAACATTTAGGATGTGAAAAAAGTAATTTAATTATATCGAAATAGAATGATCACGAATTTATGAGATTCGAAGTTTCCTTAGAAATGTTGTCCTCGCATTTATCTGATACTTAAATAATAGAATCGAATTATAATGAAATTTAAGGGTTAGACAATATTTCGATGATACTAAAATTAATACAAATGTAAAAGCTTTTTTTTTTTCTTTTTTTTTTGCCGATAAACATTTAGTTAATTCTTGAACGATGATCAAGAAATTCTATGGATCGCGTTTGCGAAAAAGGGGAACGAGGAATTTCCGGAATCAAGAGGCGATGGTGCACGACACCACACACACACAAACACACATACACAGCTCATTACGAAAGAATTTACGTATTTCTAGGCTGGTACTAAGCCAAACTGTGCAGCGTGTATAGAATTATTATGTAACTACGTCAGAATTCTTGCAAAATCTTAATCACGTGGTTTATTCGACTATAGAAAATGTTAAAGTATAATTTAACGGATTTGCGGACGCGACCAACTTTTTTGCGCATCATGATACCTCCAAGCAAGAATTCATCATTATCTTCTTCTTCTTCTTTACAAAAAAAACAAAAAAAAAGATAAAAAAAATATCCAACAATCTTCTCAATAAATCTAATCGATTTTTCTCCAAAAACAACATATTTTTCTTCGTCGAATAAAATTTCGATAGAAAATAAAATAGAATAAGAAATTATTATACCATAATACAAAATTTTAACCCAATGATTCAAATTTATATCGACACTAATTCTATCAATCGATAATATTGATTATTATATTATATATTAAAAAAAAAAAAAGAAAAAAAATAAGACTGCGGTGTAATAAAAACACATGGATCGTAAGAAATGAAACAACAAAAAAAGAAAAAGAAAAAGGAAAAAAATGACAAATGACAATACAATAGAAATCACTGTACCTTGACAGATCTAAATCCTTCAATTAAATATAATCATAAATGTAATAATTATAATAAGAACGATCTAATGTTACCAAACTCACGTATCGTTGCTAACTGACTGACTGATTTTCAGGCACAATGCTAAATTCGATGTTACCATAATAGATATCTAGCCCCCACCTACGTACAATCAAAAAGGATAAAGGGAAATAAAGCCGGGTGGGAAAAATTAAAAAACGACCAATGAATGACATTGTTAGAATGGTGTCCGTGAACTAAACTCGACGAATGAGAAGAAAGTGATCGGCACTGGCCAATCATTTTATTAATCCAAACCAATCATTAATTGTAACAGGGAAACACATTTAAGCAAAATTTGATGAAAAACATATCCAACCTCGCGTCATTTTTTGGTCCTACCACGAGAAAATAAGAAAAAATTAAAATAAGAAACTCGCCTAACGTGAGGGGACGAAGGAAAATGAAGGGGGGGTTACTTAAATGAGTTCAAGTTGAAAAAAAGAGATGAAGGGGGGTTGAAAATAATCGCAATCGTACATAACCTCGTTCATTATTTCTACTCATACTTATCTTATCGTAAAAAAAAATAAAAATAAAATTCGTCGAGAAGGAAGAAGGAAGGAAAACTCGCGTAATCGGGCGGGGTTCGCCTAAACGAGGTAAAAAGTTGAAAAAAGATAGGGTTTGGAAGAAGAAGGGGGGGTTGGAAAATAATCTAGCATAGTCCTGTTACTTTAAGGTTTAATAACGCTCGGGTGTTACGAAGATAAACAGAGTGAAACGGGAAATGAAGATGATGATGATGACGATGATGATGATGATGATGAAAGCATAATAATCCAGTATCAAAGTCCGGGGTTGTGAATTACGAATTCACCGTTGAGTTTAAATTAAACTCTCCTTCTCGGTAGCATTAATTCACGGTCCATTTCTCTCTCTCTCTTTCTCTCTCTCTCTGTTTCGTTCTCTTTAGTCCACCCACCACCACCACCACGACCAACGAACGGCGAACGTTGCTTGCTTATAAATTTGGGAAAGGGAGACGCATTCGTATACTCGAAATAGTTTATGAGGTCGCGACGATGCACCACCACCAACCACCAACGGATTGAATTTCAACATTTCGTTATAGGTTTTTTCCATCCTATTCTTATCGATTATTAATTCAATATTTTTGTTCATTTAAACGTAAGAAGAGAGAGAGAGAGAGAAAGTGAGAAGAAACAAACTCAGAGAAAAAAGAAACAATATTTTCGTAAGTATAATTTACTGTTGTGCTTATGATAAATTTCTTTTTCTTCTTTTTGTTTTTTGCTTTATTTCTTCTTTTATTTTTTTTTTTTTTTGTTATTTTATACGATATAAATTTGAAGGAAAATGTTTAAGAACTTGTTTTTTTCTATAGAATAAAATTAATTGAAACGGTGGATGGGTGGTTCAGCAAGAACGTAATCAAAAGTAATCATGAAAATTTTTACCTTATTTTTTATTCGTTTTTGACATTAATGATAAATTTATTTAATTTATTTACCACCGCTTACTTCTCACCCCCGACCCCCACCCCGCCCCTACAATCCCGGTTGTTATTTTGCGATTTAATTTTCATCGATTCCAAATGATAAACCCAGTATGTGATTCGAGACACGTAATTAAAAACAAATTATATAAATTATTTCGTATTATTATCACACAATCGAATGTAATTAATTATTTCAATTAATTTCTTCTAGATTATATCATTTATTCTAATATAATTATAGTAAAAATTCTTCCTACGTAATGTATGTCATTGGAAACACGTAATTAATAACAATTAAATAAACTATTAATTAACAATTAATTAACAAATACTTTTATTTAATTTTATTATCTATCAAATCGAATAATTATTTATGTCAATTTCATTTCTCTTATTATGTCATCTGAACCGAATTAATTCTAAAAAAAAATTTGTAAAGAATTTTTTATCGGTTTAAAAGACATACGTTAGAGAGTAGGTGTATGGTTTCCTATACGTAATTTATGTCATTGGAAACACGTAATTAATAACAATAAATAAACTATTAATTAACAATTAATTAACAAATACTTTTCATTTTATATTATTATCTATCAAATCGAATAATTATTTATGTCAATTCATTTCTTTTATTATATCACTTGAACCGAATTAATTCTAAAAAAAAATTTGTAAAGAATTTTCTATCGGTTTAAAAAGTCATACGTTAGAGAGTAGGTGTATGGTTTCCTATAAGTAATGTATGTCATTGGAAACACGTAATTAATAACAAATAAATAAACTATTAATTAACAAATACTTTTTATTTAATTTTATTATCTATCAAATCGAATAATTATTTATGTCAATTCATTTCTTTTATTATATCACTTAAACCGAATTAATTCTAAAAAAAAATTTGTAAAGATTTTTCTATCGGTTTAAAAAGACATACGTTAGAGAGTAGGTGTATGGTTTCCTATACGTAATGTATGTCATTGAAAACACGTAATTAATAACAATTAAATAAACTATTAATTAACAATTAATTAACAAATACTTTTCATTTTATATTATCTATCAAATCGAATAATTATTTATGTCAATTCATTTCTTTTATATCACTTGAACCGAATTAATTCTAAAAAAAAATTCGTAAGAATTTTCTATCGGTTTAAAAAGACATACGTTAGAGAGTAGGTGTATGGTTTCCTATACGTAATGTATGTCATTGGAAACACGTAATTAATAACAATTAAATAAACTATTAATTAACAATTAATTAACAAATACTTTTTATTTAATTTTATTATCTATCAAATCGAATAATTATTTATGTCAATTTCATTTCTTTTATTATATCATCTGAACCGAATTAATTCTAAAAAAAAATTCGTAAGAATTTTCTATCGGTTTAAAAAGACATACGTTAGAGAGTAGGTGTATGGTTTCCTATACGTAATGTATGTCATTGGAAACACGTAATTAATAACAATTAAATAAAATATTAATTAACAATTAATTAGCAAATAATTTTTATTTAATTTTACTATCTATCAAATCGAATAATTATTTATGTCAATTCATTTCTTTTATTATATCACTTGAACCGAATTAATTCTAAAAAAAAAAATTCGTAAGAATTTCTATCGGTTTAAAAAGACATACGTTAGAGAGTAGGTGTATGGTTTGAAAGCTCATAATCAAAAACGACCATCAATCTCTCTCTCTCTCTCTTTCTCTCTCTCTCTGTCTACGAAGTACTTTCAATTTTGGTTTCCATGCATGTTCGTTAATGAAACCGGGCGGAACATCATGCTTGCTCGAGCTTGACACATGCCGAAACGTTTAAATCAACGACTTCCAGTCCTCGTTCAACAAAATCCCTTCCCCTCCCTTCTCTTTCCTTCCCTTCCCATCCCTCATCTACTCCTCTCTCTCTCTCTTTCGCACATTATTTTTTTTTCTATCTTGGTAGAACGAAACGAGCTGAGGGAAAATGGGGAAGAAGAGAGAGTAGTATAAATGTGAAATTATTTTCAACTGTTTGATACTTCAGTTACTGAAATCAACGAATCCTGTGTTGTCGTGTGTGGGGGAAAGGGGGAGGGGGCTTGTTAATAGAAGTTTGTTAAACAAAAAGTTTAGATAACTAGATCAACGTATTTGTGTGTGTGTGTTTGAGTATGTGCGTATTTGAGTGTGTGTGTGTGTGTTTATACGACTAAGAGATTTATTGCATTAACGCATACACCTTACGATTATTATTCTTTACGATAAGAATACATATTATGCGTTTTGATAATCTATGCAGTTTAAATTTCTTTATTGTTTTCTCGATGAGTTACGTTTAATCTTATGACAGTCTGTTTCTACTTATAGAGGCTGACCATACCGTTGTTACTTTCTACTTGTTCTCATATAATTCTATTTCTAATCATATTTTTATATAATCATCTAATATCTATATTTATTATAACGCTCTATTAATAATAATTTGTAGAATATCGAAAATATATATATATATATATATATGATTAATTAAAATGTGAATTAAGTAAATTATTAACGTAAGTTTTGTGTTTTTGTAAATACTTAATTTATATTATTTTTAATTCGACATGTCTCACCACCCCGAATCGAAATCAAATTCTGATTTAATAATTTACGTTATAATATTTAAATAATAATAATAATAATATCACACACTTTTTGTACCTTTTTTTTACTCTTCAGAAATAGAAAAATACAAAAATAAAAATTAAAAAGCAAAGTTAACAAAAGGGGTCGAATCTATTTTGTGTTATTAACAAAATGTGTATTACATAATACGAATAAGAAGAAAAAAACAAGAAAAAACAAAATACAATATTTTTACTAATTTATTTCTTTAATCATAGAAAAGAAAGAAAAAGAAATATTAAATTAGATAATAAAATTTTTCGATAATGATATAACTAAAAATATAATTCGTATATTTAACTTTGAAGAATTAAGACAAATTCTCAAATCTAACATAATTCTAACGTTCTCATCAATAATAATAATTATTGCTATCTTTTAACGATCAAAAACGTATCTTCTCGTTTGACGATTAACAAAATCGTTGAACTATCTCATATTTGAAATCATGCTGGACAACTCAACTTACAAACTCACACACACATACACATATACACACATACATGCCTGATCATACACACGAGAGAAAGGTAGAAAGAGATAGAAGAAGATGCAACAGGTATTGCAAACGATAGTAGAACGGGACGAAGGATGAAGGATAAAAGATGCATTTGAAATCAAATAAAACGAGAATATTTAGGGATGAACCAAAAAGTTCGCACATTTATTGTATTGAAACTTTACTTTGAAACTGCATAATAATAGGATGGGGGGGAGGAGGAATTGTTTTTGTAAAATTTACTTTGGAAATATTAATAAAAGAAATCACACGAAAACTTTTGGTTCACCCTAATAAAAGAGAAAAAAAGAAAACAAAATGACGGAATGTGAGACAGAGAAAGAAAAATGAGAGAGTGAATGAGAAGAGTGAGTGAGTGAGTGAGTGAGTGAGAATGATTTTTACTTGATAGAATATTTAACGTTGATGTTAAACGCGTTGACAGGATATTTTGTACGATGTTACGACGATGAAGAAAATAATATGTTGAATAATATTATCGAACACTTTGGTGCGATCACGATGAGTCTTCGGAGTGGACTGTTTCTCTGGAGACTACACGATAATATCCTGTGTGCTCCTACGTATTGCCTCTATAGTTAGAAACACCTCGCCCCACTAAGTCCCTCCTCCTCTTATTCTAACATCGAATGATCAAGAGGAACCAAGAAAATCGAAACAAACGTCGAGAGAGAGAGAGAAAGAGAGATTATCACATAATTTATCCAATTATTTTCTGTGTCTTTTATTTACCAATTTATGTTCACTTTTAGTTTACTTTTTTTTACTTAGAATTAGAATTAACATTAGAATTGTTTGATAGAGAGATTTGTTTAATTTTCTTTTTGTTAATAATAAAATAAATATGCCTTGATTAATAATGGTAATAGGATCTTTTGTTTTATTGATATTAAAATTATTTTTTTTTTATTATTTTTTTTATATATTTTATATATTTTATTATATTTTATATTTATTTATTATATATTATATTTTATTATATTTTTATTATTTTTTTTATATATTTTATATATTTTCGTAATATTATTACGTTGGCAATTAAATTTTTGTCATATTTTTTTTGTTTAAATTTTAACCAAGGGAGAATAATACTTTATTAATTAATTTGTTGTTCATTTTCATTGCAAAAAAGAAACGGCGGAAATTTTGTTGCTAATTCAATATTTAAGTTAATTTTTGTTTAACCGATTAATTGAACTCGTTGTTATTTTTAATTCTTCATTCGTGCGGTTATTTTTATTGTATTTTTTGCAATATTATTTAATTAATCTTTACGATTATTTTGTTGATTAATTATTAATATATAAATGTACGTGTAAATATTTATTTTTTGTAATTATTAATCAAAGAATAATTTTCAATGTTTAAACAACACGTTAATAGATCGTAAATATTTACTATTACGTTTATTGGTTTAGACCAATTTTCTAATCGCGAAAATGATAATTTCGTTTTTTCGCGCGTAATCGATGTCATTGTATCTTTTATTACCCGTCAAAAGGTTTTGCCAACGACAACACGTGAGAAAATTTTACTTTCGTCTGCTACTTAAAATCTTACTATAAGTCTTACCTGAATGCAAAATTTTCCCTATGAAATAGTTACATCTTACAAATTTCATAATCCGTTCAACATTTACATTTTTCTGCACATTAAAATTCGCGTACGAGGTAAATTTGATTTCTCACTTTTTTTCTCATCTTCATCTTACTTTTTTTTTTCCTTTTTTTCTTCAGAAGGTACGACATACGTCATTTGACGCAAATCAAATTTTGGGTATGAATAATTCAAAATTATTGTGTTATACGATAACGTGCATTAATACGATCGAGAAATGAATTTTGTTATTTTAAATACAATTTGGTATAACGAAAATAAAAAGAATTGATAACAATTCGACACAATTAAAATTCTTATTTTAATAGAAAAATTTGTTTAAATTAATCAAACATGATTATAGTAATTGCTTACCGTAAATGTATAAAGTCCTTCTGGAACAGGTTGTCCTCCGAATTTGATATTAAGCGTGTAATCACCAGCATCAGCTACCGTGTAATAAATGTTGACAGTACCATCACCGTTATCTTCGATATCGATGTCTACCACTTCACTGAAAAATAATATAAACAAACGTGATAATATATCGTTAATTATTAAAATATTAAATGACATATAAACGAGTATTGTATCGATGATATAAAACCATTTACATTTAATTTTGTAAACTTATATTTCATTCAATTTTGCAAAATTATATATTATAAAATATAGTATTATTATAAAAAAAAAAAGATCAAAACCGGTATAAGTAAAATTTCTAAATTTCAACTGTTATATGAATATACGAGCGTGATGTTGTTTTATCGTAAAAAAAAATTTTCCATAAGTATTTTGACTTTAATATTTTTAAAAACTACGCAAACAAATAGGAAGAAGTTTTGTTTATTGGTAAAAAAGAAAATATTAAATTAAATAATAAATTTAACACACACACACACCTTAATATTGTTTCGTAATTATTTAACGTTATATTTTCGATATTTTATTTATATTTCATTTAAATGGATTGATATTTGTCTTTCGGCAGATTATTGCAAACAGTTGACTCGACACAAGGATAAAGAAATTTCATTAGAACGATAAAGATATCGATTCTAGGAACGAAACATAAGTGAAAACAGTTGGCAAGATCGAAAGAGGTATACGAAGCATTTGATATGGCGCATGACTAATGCTTCAACAGGTGGACATTGTAAGATTTCATTAATCAACGTCAAAATACTTTCTAGCTTGTACTATAGAGCTTTGAATTTGCCGATGAAAAAATTCATCTTGCGAAAGTAACACCGAAGAATGAACTATAACAGTAAACAAATGCTACATTATTTTGTGTGTATAATAACACAAGTTTTCTATAATTTTAAATTGAATATATTTATAATTAAAACAAACTAAACATTGATTTTGATTTTTCTAAATAAAATTACACAATAACGACTACTTTTAATAATAATTTATAATTAATTTCTACAATGTGATCCGATTATCTTTCGTCGTAAAACAAATGACATAACATTTTCGTAACATTTTATCCTCCTATACAAAAGTTAATTAAGTAAGTCTGTTTAATTGTTTTCAAATGTTAGAAATGAAGGATAAACAAAAAGGCACGTTAAACTGGTCGAAATTCAAACTTGGCTGTTCGATAAAACTGACCCAATGCGTGTTTGTTCTTGGCAGGCTAACAATGGTAGCGTTAAAACAGACAAAATGAATAACGATAACTACTTGATCCGTTAAAATTAACTGCCAAGAGAGAAAGAAAATATGTTAGAATATGCAAGAAAAAAAACTCTTTTAATTCTTGTCCAATTGCCAGAGTAAATTAAACTCTACATTATTAAATAATATTTATACAAATTGAAGTAACAATTGAATCATTGAAAGATGAGAAAAACCAATGCTACTACTACTTGTTTATAATTTTCTTTCTCTTTTTATTATTTTATATTTGATTTCCAAGTATCGACGGATTTCATTTCAGAACATAAAACGATTACAAAGAGAAATAAAATCCTTCCCCTCCTAAAAAGAAAATAAGAAACAAGAAAATCGTATGATTTACGATTAGATTTTTGTGACATGTAAGCTTTCGCGAATTTCGTGAATTAAAATAAATATCTGGGTCGTGCCGAGACGGGTATTTAAAATAAAACCGGGATGATGTCCTGCACGAAACGAAACGAAACAGAATGTGAAAGCTTAGAGAGAAGATAGAAAGGAATGCAAGAGATAAAAGACAGGAAATATACGATACGAGTGTCACCTTGTTAGTGTGTCCAGTTTTCGAATTTATCTATTTTCTTACACTCGCTTCTGGAAACTATTATATTATATTTTAAGAATGACGATAAATCGGAATGAAAATAGATATAGGATTGTATTATTTTGTTAGTTTTTTGTTGCATGCGCGTGTTTTCTTTACCTGCCCGACGTAGAACGAATGCGACAAGTAACAGCACCCCTTCCAGCATTTTCGGTATCAACAGTTATACAATATTCTTCGCCCTGTGCCAAGGTATGTTGAATACCCTCCTTGATCTTACACTTCTCAGCTTTACCGGTTGAAACGCCTTGTACAAGAACTGGACTACCCGGCACTTCTTTGCCACCGTATTTCACATTGACCTTGTAACGACCACAATCGTCCGGCAAATACGTGGCCTTGTATTTTCCATCCCCCAAATCCTGTACCTCGACTCTTCGCGGTGATTGATCTGGACCCTTGACAAAAACAACATTTTCTTTGTTTCTATCATTCATCGTTACGGTGAAAATTCATTTCATTGTAACGTGTCATTTAAATGTATATCCCTTACCAAAACTTGAACCTCGAGATCACCGTATCCAGCCTTGGAAGTATCAACGACGAATTCCGTCGGGAATGACGCCGTGCAAACCGGTTGAACACCAGGCCCGCTAAGAACAATTTTGTTTGGCTCAACCGTAGGTAAAACTTTGATAGAATATGGACTGTCATTTATTTCCTCGCCATCGTAACTGACACCTATTTGAACCGTGCTACCAGCGGGTGGTGGCTGATACGTAACCTCGTACAATCCATCGCTACGACTTTTAATTTCCGGCTTTTGCACTTGACCTTTGTCGGTCTTCAACCTAACGTCCAATTTAGCCGGCTCGCATTTCGACGTGTCAACGACGAATTTAGCTGGCACACCTTCTCGTACCATTTCAGGCTCGAGTCCTGTACCATAAGCAACAACGTTCTTAGCGTTACTGCTGTCTGACACAACTTGTACTTTGAAAGGTGAACCAGGTATATGTTTGTCAGCGAATTTTATTGTTATATCATATTCTCCAGGTTCCAATGGTATATATTCAGCAGTACAAGAACCATTGTAGTTATCTTTGCAAATCATTTCTACTCCACGTTTACCTTCGATAGCTAAACCAAGACCACCATTTCCAGCCTCTAAAATTCAAACATAAAATAAATATATTTTTACGTACATTATTACATTTATTTAGAAAATGTTATATATATATATATATGTAGGATTCGCGAAAAAAATTAGGCCGTTGGATTGACTGGACCGGGACTCGAACCCGGATCTTCCGTTTTCCGACTGCTCTTTAACCATTGAGCTATTCAGAGCCCACCGTACAATCTCTTCACGAATGCCTATTTAAGTATTTAGCTTGGAAGTGCTCGCATCCTACATTTATATATATTTTGAAGATTAATTATAACACGAAAGAATACCTTTTGTTTCTACGGTGAATTGATTAACCTTATTAGCATAACCCTTCTCTAAACCTGGACCATAAGCACGACATTTGCTAGGATCACTGTCACGTTTAACGTTCACGCTAAACGGTGAACCTGGCACTGGAATGTTGTCGTAAAGAATATCGATAGTGTAACGTCCTTCCTCGAAAGGTGTATAACTGACACGATACATTCCGTCTCCTTGAGGAATGATAACTTTATCCGTTTTTCCACCATTCGGATTGTTGATAACGCAGGAAACTAAACCTTCGTCGTTCTTCATTTTAGCTATTGCTCTGGTGTCTATCATGAATTCCGTTGGCTGCTTTAAGTACAGACCTTAAAAGGAAAAAACGATCGTTGAAAATAATGTTTCATTTTAATCGAATGACTTTTTCGTACGATTAATTCTAAAACTAAAATCAACGCTGTTAACGAATTTGTATTTATTCTAATATTTTGTCTATATCGATTTAAAATTATTTTAGTTTTGTATACTATACACATTCTAATTCTAAATGTTATAAGAAATGAAAAATCAAAACATCCTAAAAATATAATTCACTTCTAATCGAATAAACACATTTATCTAATCATTCATGTATTTACGATCTACACGTCTACCCACTAATATGTGTCTAACATTATCGAGATTTAATTCTAATGTTAGTACAATAATGATTTATCGAAAAGAAAGAAAAAAGAGAACGAGATACTCAAATATAAAAAAAAAGATGAAAACATAATTAATGATTATTTTTTAAAAGCACACGGCAACGCATAGCATCATCTCCTAACGAGTAATATTCATCGAAAAAAAGCAAAATGTAAATAAAGAATAAAATTATTTCGAAAAAGGTGCAAATGAAAACAAAAATCAGCGTAAACAATTAATTCATGCATAAGATTTCTTAACACTCCTGGAATTCTTAATCGGTTCGAAAAGGCACCCGTATTACTAGGATTTTAAACGGATTGCTCGTAAAGAAAAAATATAATCATGTTTCAAACGTTAGGAATATTTTCAACGAATCAATTGCGATTTACATTCAATGAAATTAAACTAAAATACAAAAAAAAAGCTATTACGAGCAATCAATTTGCCCGTTCGACATATATCCTCTTTTACAAACGCACACCAACAATCACGGTTTTATGGCATTCCATAATCGAAAAAACCATTATTGCCCTTGACGGCGTGACGATACCGTGTGGCTGAATTCCATTTCCGGTGACCTTAATTTTGGAAAGGTCGGTGTCGGGTACGACGATTGCCTGGAACGGTGACCCAGGCACGTGTTGTTCATTGAAGGTATATTAATCCCGTAATCCCCAAGTTCGGTAGGAAGATAAGCAACTGAACAAGTACCATCACCGTTGTCACGACAATTAATGGCAGCTTCGCAAGGACCCTCGACGGTAACCCCGAGTCCACCTTGGCCAGCCCCTCTGGTATCGATAACGAATTCGGCTGGTTTGTTGACAATCCCACGTGACAAACCAGGACCAGTGGCACGGACTTTTCCAGGATCAGAACCGTGAACGCAGTTGAGACGATACGGTTGACTCGAGATCGGTTCCCCGCCGAAACTGATCCCCAACAAATACTCGCCCAATTCCGTGGGCGTAAAGTTGACCAAATAACCTTCGTGCGTCGGTAAGATGTGGGCCTTAACCCGATTACCCGATGGTGCCGTTATCGCCACTTGAAAGTCAGCTACTTTTCCGGCATCCTGCGTTATCACGCGGAACTGCTGCAGACTGTTCACTGGTGCAGCTGTGCGAAGATCGTTTGTTTTTTGTTTTTTCTTTTTATGTTTTTAGGGAACTCTACGGAAGTCACTCTCTAAACATTCTCGTCATTTGTCGTTCTTACCGTCGTATCGTGTCCATCGTTCTACTTTGAACACGATATAACGTTTCTTACAGATTTCAATGAAAAACCCAGATTATCAACAATTACGAACGAAAATTTGTGTCGATATTTTCTCGAATGCTTGACTGAATAATTCAAATCCTCGAGATTTGTATACGATACGATATGAAAGAAATCATTTGTTTCATTTAATAAATTAAATAATTTCGATTAGTGTTCGAGATATAAAAGTATAATTATTAAATGATATATTTGTATATACTCACTTGGTTCAAGACCGTCCACTTTAATTCTGGAAACGTCGATATGCGGTTGAACATTGACCGTGATTGGACACGTAGGTACCACCAAACCACCGTAGGTAAGATTGACAAAATAATTTCCTGGTTGAGGTGCGACGTATTGTACGCTATAAGTATTGTCTTCGTTATCGGTCAAGGACACTGGTAATTCACGTCCATCTTCGCTGACTATGGTCACACCCATGTTGCCAGGTCCAGCTTCGCGACAATCGATGTTAAAATGTGTAGGAATATTTGATTTAACGCCGCTTTCAACACCCGGTCCGAATGCCGTAACAGCGGCTGGGTTGAAAGGTGCTGCTACCTTTACTCTGAACGGTGATTTTTTCGTAGCAACGCCACCATAATTTACCTATCCAAAACAAAAAAAAAGATACATAATTAAATTACACGTGTAATTAAGTGTGCTAGCTAGCTAGCTAGATTAAAATTACGCAATTTAATATCTAACCATTATAACGTGCTGAGAAGCAGAAGTCGGCGTGTAATTAGCTTGTACGGTACCATCACGTTTCTCGTCCAAACGAACAGGAACTTGTCTACCGAAAACATCTTGTATAACAACTTCCAATGGTGCCTGACCAGCTTTTCTAGGATCCACAGTGAAATGAGTCGGTTTATCTTTTGCAACGCTATCCGGTTGAATTCCTGGACCGTGTACCTCTACCTACAAAATAAAATCATCAAATAACGTAAGACAAATTGAATCTCTTTTTAAAAGGAAAAACAGTAGTACTAAATGAAGTTCAAACGAATATAACTCTAACATAAGACAAACCTTTTCAGCGTCAAAATCGGTCTTTGGTACAATATTTGCTATATAAGGAGACGATGGTATATCTTCGTTATCGCAAAGTATATGAACAGCGTATTGTCCCGGTGCCATTGGTAAATAGGACACGTCAGCCGTTTCATCACCATTGTCATGACATTCTATGTTTGCTTTGGACGGTCCTTCAATGGAGAATCCAAGAGCACCGGTTTCTCCGTTAGTGTCTACCGTAAACCTTGCTGGTTGACCAACGACACCAGTTTTAAGACCCGGACCGAATGCCCAAATCGCGGACTCTTTGTACGGACCAACGTTCACTTCGAACGGTGACTTTCTTATTTCTTTACCACCAAACGTGATCATTACAACGTATCGACCTTCTTTCGTTGGCACGTAAGAACAATTATACGTGTTAGCGTCTGCCTTGATCATCCTACAAAAGAAAACACAAATGCATGTAATTTAAAATGTATACTCATTTATTTTGAAAAGCATATTATTCATCGATGAAATATTTAAACGACTTACTGTACTGTTTGATTAATACCACCCGGACCAATAACTTTAATCTCCGGTATTCCTTCCCCAGCATCCTTTGTAACGAGTACAAAATCAGCGTTATCGTTAACGCGAACCCCTGTTGGTAAAAGTCCTCGGCCATATGCTCGACATTTCTTCGCGTCGGAGACGGGTGCCACGTTTACCCCAACCGGGCTTTCGGGTATGGGTTTACCAGCGAAGAAGATGTTAACGGAATGTAAACCAGTTACTGGCGAACTGTACTCACACCTTGTTACATCCGGAAAGATTTGACGTAATTTAGGCGTTGTCAGTTTCGTACCCTAGGAAATAATAAATTTGTGTCATTGCATTGTATTTTTTTCGTCTCCTCCTCCTCCTTCTTCTTTTTTTAAATCTTCTTCTTCTTCTTCTTATGTTTTATTACTTTTTAACTAGCCACTAAATACATCCTCATTAGATTTTATTTCTCATATATTTACTTGCGGATCCAAAATGATAACTTCCGGTACACCACGGCCAGCATCCTTAGTGAATATGTCGAAATAAGTAGGCCTATTCAAGACAACTCCATCACGTTGAAGACCCGGTCCACTTGCTGTTACTTTGCTAGCATCTCCAGCATGACCCTCAACGTTGACCGTATATGGACTCTTTGGAATTTCCCTTCCGGCAAATAGTATCTTCACTTTGTAAGGTCCTTCGATTCTTGGCGTATACGAAACGGCATACGTAAGATTTCTATCTTTATTGAATCTAACGTCGGCCTATCAAAATAAATAATTATATCAATTTATACAAACAAAAATATTATTAAATTTTCTATATTTTTATATACAATAAATATTATTTAATTTATATTTTATTCGATTAAATTTTCGTGTTTATTCGATTTATATACTTTCGAATTATTATTTATTTGATTAGAAATATTTTCAGGGACGTATATAGGCATGATCTTTGTGGGTTATTATTCGATTGATCGAATCAATTGTTTTACAGTGAAAAGAATTTAACAATGGGGCAAATTAATTAAAATTGAAAGATTTGTTTAAAATGATTCAACGTAAAATGCATTTCTTACTGGTACGGTATTTCCTTTAGGATCTTCAACGAGAACTTCAACATTTCCCTTGCCAGCAGAAAATGTTTCAACCGTGAAATTGGCCGGTACACCAACTACCAGGCCAACTGATTCGATTCCAGGACCATATGCGCGTACTCTGTTATAAATTAAATATATAACGTGAGTAACAAAATTCGAAAAACGAATTTAAAGGAAAATAAAAAGAATGGTGGGTGGGGAGGAAAAGCGCAATTACGTCGTCACGCGAATTTTTCAAACGGTTACAAGCGTTTTGTTAACGTTTTATTTTTATTTTTATTTTTTTTCTTTCTTTTTCAACGAGAACCAACATTTCTTCCTCAAAATTTCTTTCGGCTAATTTTATTTCGAGATATCGTAGGCATTCGTCTTATCAAACTTTTATCTTGTTAAATACATTTCTTTTTTTATCGGTTTATTTACGACTTTTTATCCAGGTAATAAATCAAAATAACCCTTCTCGACAGGAAACACGGGAGACCATTATTTCTTTTTTTCTTACGATTGAATTGTAAAAAATTAAATTAAAAAAATAAAAAAGAGAAGAAAAAAAAAATAAGAAACAAAAGGGAGAGACAATTGAAATCATCCTAATAAAACGATTTGTAAACATGACGACAGATATCCGTCGATAGTTTCTAATACGAGAAATTTTACACACGTACGGATTCAAATGAATTCTATTAAATATAATACGTATGTAAAATGCATTATGATATTCAAATGTAATACCCCATAAATACACATAAAATATTATTTGTTTATATTCTTGAAAAAAACGTCAAAAAGTTTTCTCGTACAAATTCCAACATTTTTATATCCCACAAAATCGAGAATATTTTTCTTTTTTCTTTTCGTTTATTATTTTTCAAATTAATCTTCGATCGCTTGTTAATTGTGTTAATCAATATGCAAACGTTTATCCTTAACTCACGAAAAACAAACACATTTGTCGTACATTTAAACGCACCAAGTTCGAGATTTTATTGCGTTTATTATCGCAATTAACGTCAGATCAGGATTTCTCAAAATTTGAATCTTGAAAAGTTTAATATTTAAATAGAAATAAAAACAAATTCTCCTGGAAACGCGGGTGTTAAACCAATAATTCTAAACCAATAAATAAATAAATAATAATAATAATAATAATAATATTACTAAGCCAATCATTTCTAAACAAATTTGATTATATTTATGAATGAATTTATATCAGTGAAAAAGAAAAAATAATCAGCTTCGAGAAAATATTTTTTGCTCGGGTTAAGGGAAATTATTTAATTGAGCAACAAAATTTGAGAAACCCTGCTCTACATAAACAATATTTAAAAGCTCGTAATACGTCACACATCAAATGAAAACATAAAAGAAAATAAATATAAATAAAAAAGAAAAAAAAAGGTCCACCACAAATGTCGAAAAGAAAATAATGGAAAAATGTTAAATGTAAAACAAAAAAGTTTCGTTTACCAATGTAAAAATTATGAAATTAGAACATACGTCAGAGAATAATGAAAAAACAACAAATAATAATAATAATAATAATAATAATAATAATAAATGTTGATTCGATAGATTTGAATTTCACGAACTAAAAAGGCAAGAGGGCTGATTAATTGCGTAAAACTAATTACGAATTGGTTTTGTCAATTTATGAATACGTGTAAATATTTAAATAGTATGTGTGTATATATATATATGTATATATACATGTCAAGAAATTGTTGCTGCGCAACTTACCGCGGAGGGGGGATGCTGCGACCGAGAAATGAAATAAATTTTTATTAATTAGAGACACATTTTTTTTCATTCCAATATCTGTTAAATACTTTTTGTGTCTAACACCGTTCATAATTATCTACTACTATACCTACTTATTTTATAATAAAATAAAATACAAATAAACTATCGTGTATCTTTCCATAAAGAGAGAAAGAGAGAAAGAGAGAGAGAAAGAAAAAGAAATTAAAAAAAATAAACCAACACGATTTCTGATCTGAAACAATTCGACAATTATTATTATTATTCTGTATAAAAAGAAATAATAAATTTTTGTCTAGAAATTATTTCATCAGTTCGATACTTATGTTAATTATTCATAATTATTATTGATATTATATTAAACAATTTATTTTATTGAATAAATTTTCTTTAAATATGATTTATTGTTTCAGACCAAAAAACGTGTATCAAAGGTATAGAGAAAAAAAAAGATGCACTTGAGGAAACTAAATCACAAAATACAAAAATAAATTGAAACAAAGACAGAGAGAGAAAGAGAGAAATAGAGAGACAGAGAGAGAGAGAAATAACAAGAAATAGAATCGAGGATTCCAAAATAACATATCAGGTGACACTCCTCACTCTAATCAATACACCCAAAATGTAAGATAGAAAAAGTAGAAGAAATAGAAGAAGAAAAAAATAAAAAAATAAAAAGAAAATCTTTGAAATCGCATTATATTGAAATAACATGGTTCTTACCTGTTGGGATTGGTACGTGGTCTCAAAGGTGCACCTTGTTTCAATTTAGCGTTGGGATATTGAGAAAGATACGTCATCATCGACATCTCATCGATGTTAGGGTTAACCATCTCTTCCGGTTTTATCAACTGTGATAAAGAAAATAAAACGTATTAATAGAACACGGAACGTCCGATAAAAATATTGCAAAATTGATAAAAAAATGAAGAAAAAAAAAATGATAGATTTTATTACATAATGATTTTGTATTTATTATATAATTTTTTTAGATATAATTATTAGAAATATTAGATATAATTTAATTGGTTTTGATAGATGACGAAACGTCCGATAAAAATATTGCAAAATTGATAAAAAATGAAGGAAAAAAAAATGATAGATTTTATTAGATAATAATTTTGTATTTATTATATAAATTTTATTAGATATAATTATTAGAAATATTAGATATAATTTAATTGGTTTTGATAGATGACGAAACGTCCGATAAAAATATTGCAAAATTGATAAAAAAATGAAAAAAAAAAAAAATGATAGATTTTATTAGATAATAATTTTGTATTTATTATATAAATTTTATTAGATATAATTATTAGAAATATTAGATATAATTTAAATTGGTTTTTATCCTGTCTAGAAAATAAAATTATTAAAATAGGTGTCGTAGGAAGATTGGACGAGTTAAAAAATCTTGTTGAAAGTTATTTTGATCTTGTTGAACGTTTCGTACCTTTCATTGAGGACTTCATCAGCAACTCGATCTTTTTTTTGTTCATGAAATTAGATATAATATTTATTAGATAAATTTTATTAGATATAATTACCTGTGGTATGTTGAGCCAATCATCAGCCAAACCCATAGCCTCGGATGCATTTTGTACAGCATCATTCGGATTCCAATCCTGCCAATCCGGACATAGACCTGGTGCAACTGCATCAACTAGAGCACCAACAGCTCTACCGTCATTCCAATCGGAAGTGAAATTGGTGATTGGTAAATTGGGTACTTTTGATTGTACCCAATGCATCAATCTTTGTTTGGGGGTTGCTCCTTTGTCGAAATTGTCCCCATCTTCCTCGTCCCACATCTTCATCGATATCGAATAATGTAGAATTAATTTCCATATTAATCCTAATATCAATTTCAACTTGCAATCAACGATGTCCGTCGAATCTGTAAAAGATTTCATACATTTATTGTTTCGATAATTATTATTTAAAAAAAAAAGAAAAAATATAAATAAATTATTCGTTTTTATCTTATTTTTTCGTTTTCGAAATTATTTCTGGGGATTGATTTTAATTTAATTTAATTTTTTTTTTTATTTTCATAGAATTTTTCCAACAACGTTACAAAGTTTAAACGATAAACAATTTTCGTTTGAAATTTGCGATTAATTCGCAAAAAGAAAATAAACGCGTCTTTTATTAGCCATTTAAAATAGAACGAAGAAACGAAATTACCTAATAAGCTACAAAATGAAATAAACTGAGAATATAATTAACGCGATAACAGAATAACTATTTTTAGAATGAATTATTTCACCGTATCGACGACTCTTGGTTAGATGTTAATCATGAGAAATAACAACGAGATGATCGAGCAACGTGAGAATAAACTTGCGTAACTTCTGTTCGATGAAAAAGAAAAAAAAAAAGAAAAAAAGAATCCAAATTAACCACGCCTAGATGAAATCATAAGTGAAAGAGAAAGAGAAAGAGAAAGAAAAAAAGTGAGAGAGCCTACGCGTGTAAGTAGATAATTATTTTCGAAATAAAAGATTCTCCTTCGTTTTTCCTCGTATTTTTTATTTTTTTTCAATCGGTAAAAGATATTCTAATAATAATAATAACAATAATACGCGAACGTGTCAACGGTTAAAAATCGTATCTCATTACTATGTTCGTTATCGAACGAAAAAAAAAACACGTAGAAATTATCTGAACAACGAGATGAAACAAAATATATTTATTTCCTTGACTGAAAAATGACAAAAAAAAGGGAAAAATATCACGAGTTCCGAAAAAAATAAGCTCGTAAATAATAATCGGATAGACAATTTTTTGGGCGAATCTCAAAGATTCGCGAAAATTAATTCGAATTTTCGAACTTAACGTTAAATCTCTGTCATTGGCCAAAGAAGCGTAGGTATACATTTGGCAAACTGATAAATGTAATATCGGGATTCAAAGTTTGGCCTGTTTTAAACAGGGAATCGCCATAAGTCTCCGATGACTCAGATAGATTATTTTAATAAGAAACTGCAACTTACAATTGACTGCAATAAAAACGTCGGTTGAGAGAAATAAATGATTTTAAGTAAGTAAAAAAAAAAAACAAAAAAGAAACTATCAAAAGGAAAAGATAACCTTTCTAAACGGATCTTAAGTATAGTTAGAGAGGGCCCCCATTAATAAAGTGCAATAATAACACGCAAGGAATACTTTGAATTTTTACCGTAGAAATATATCATTGAAGCATCATTTTCATATTTTTTCATTCTCATTTCCTATTCGAATCCTTTCTCTAACTTAATTATGTTCGAAAGATTTTTGGTCTCCAAGTGTGTCAAGGCCATCAGTAGAACCCTTCTCCCCCCTCCTACCCCCTCCTGCCCCCCTGTCTGTTGCTGACAGACACAAACGTATAAGTGTGTTGATACATTTATATACGTGTAGATCCAAACTACTGAATTTTATGAATATTTTGACGGCAATTCTCATTCGTGATTCTTCTAACGCAAAAGCCCGTGACCCACTCACTCACTCACTCACTCACTCAGTCACTCACTTATTCACTCACTCAGTTACTCAGTTACTCACTCACTCGACGTGATCACTCGACGTTTCTTGTAAGAGAACGTAAATCCGAAATTAAAGTTCCTGATTCATCGGTGAGATTTTGTACGCGTTCCTATTGTCAACGAATTCAAAAATAAACTTGTAAAATAATATGTATATGTATATATATGTATTAAATTTGGCAACTATTTTACAGACACAAAAGAATTTATTACAACTGTGTATTCATATATACGTATATTTATAGTTGTATACGAAACTTAGGTTCGTTCAATCTTTCTAAAATTATTTGTGAAACGACTAATGTTAATAGATATAATATATATATATATATAGAAACGTTAACAATGGTTTAATCTAATTTACGAATGTTCTTACGGAACTGATTTGCCTGTCGTAATTATTAAATAATTCATATTTAAATAAAGAAAAAAATTAAACATATGTATGTATGAATAAATGATAAAAAGGAAATTTGAAATCTAGAATTTTTATATTAAAAATTTGTAATATTTAATATTTAAATTAACAAAACATTATAATATTTTGTATTAAAAATATTTAACATCTTCTATATCCGAATAAACGACATCTTAATATACTTTTTTTTAATTATTAAAATTTAATTCAATAAAATAAGAATTATTTAAAATAAATATTATAATATTTAATATTTAATATTTTAAATAAATAAAATAAGAAAAATATTTGTGAATGATCATAAATAAATTAAAAAGTATATCAACAATTTAATCTTACAACAAATCTAATTAAATTAAATTAATTATACAAAGGATTTTTTAACAAAATTTCAAGAACGACTTTTAATAATTAATTGTAAAAAAAATACGAGATAATAATAATATAAATATATAAAAACGTTTGACATAGTAATTGATACCACGCGGAATGGTTTTTATTTTTCTTCTATAATCCAAACAAGTAAACGTCGACAATGGGTGTAAGTTTCAAGAGTAGAAGAAGTCGTTTAGCGTCTCCTTTTCGCTTTCTATCTGTTCCAACTCTTTAAAGCATTCTCGTATTACTCTTCTTATAGAAGGAACAATGACACGCAGCTAAGATTTCGAGGGCTTAACCCTTCACCCTTCACCCTTCAGTTTCGACGATGACCTTAATGTACTACGATGCGAGTAAACTTTTTCAAAATATCAAAATACAAAAATTAATTTAAAAGAAAAAAAAAAACAAAAACAAAAATACAACCCCAAATATACTAAATTCGAAGAAAAAATAAATTTCGTATCTGTTAGTGCGTATTAAATATATTGTCCTTAATGCTTGTACCATTTATCAAAATTATTTGGAATAAGACGACTACATCTCGTCAAGGTCAATCCGATAAGAATGCAAAGTATGATTTTTCGCGCCAAATAAAGTGCATACACGCTGCTTTCTAACCTAGGAATTTTTCTCGACCACATCCTGTGGACGTAATGACGTCACACATTCCACGATAAAACGAAAGGGAAGGCTTTTACGATTAGGGACGGCTTACCTTACAACTCGATCCTGTTTCTTCCTTATTTTTTTATTTTTCATTTTGTTGTTTTATTTTTTTCTTTTTTTCAATATTTATCTAACATTATTTTCCTTCCCTCGACTGTAGACTCGCGATAAGTTTCTAATTTCTAAGATACTTTGAAATATTGTTAATATTTGTTATTTATTGAAACATTTTGATAATAAATGTTGAACGATATACGAGCATGTGTTTCGGTTAAATAATACTTGCAAAAGTATGTGTGTGTGTGTGTGTATGTATATATAATAAATTTTAATTTAGAATTTTGATGCTGAAAATTTGTCGAATTTTTGTTTTTATTTAATCAAATAACACACTCAAGTATTTTGTATCGGGAATGTTTGGTATTTCGTATCTGAATAAATAACATTCTAATCATTTTTGTTTTTATATCAATAATATTTAATATTTAATATTTAATATATATAAAAATAAATTCATTATATATATTAATTATATAGAATATTTTTTTAATTATTAATTTCGGTATTAATTATTGTATTAAATTCAAAAACAAAATTCTATAAAAATAACTAATATAATTGAGTTTCTTTTTTTTTATAACGTGAGAAAATAATACGTATAGAAATAATCGATAGAAAAGCATATGTGGTTTAAAGAATGAGAACTCTCGAGTATAAAAATCCTAGGATCAAGCGCAGAGGGATTCCAGGAAGAACCAGAAGGACGTCTTCTTTTCGTTTGCGATAGAAAGAGAAAGAGAGAAAGGAGAAGAAGAAGAAGAAGAAGAAGAAGAAGAAGAAGAAAAAGAAATAAAAAAAAGGAGAAAAAAAAAATTGGTTGCGTTCGGGGAGAGTCTGGTTTTGTTGATCCTTCGCCGCCGGCTTTAAAATATTCTCTATTCATGAAGCATTCTACTTTCGTGCAAAAAATGGTCGGCGAATCTTTTGTAATAGCAAACGTTGACACAGAAATAAAATAACATTATACGTATTGTAAGAAGATAGAAAAAGATATGAATAAAAATTACGTATAATAATAATAATAATAATAGTAATAATAACGATACGAAACTATCTGATTTCGAAAGATACAAAAAAAAGAACTAAAAAAACAAGAAGAAAAAAATGTACAATATTATAAAAATATTACACATTTTGAAACTGTTATATAATATAAGTGATATATTATGCAATGATAAAAAAAGAAAAAATATAAAAAAAATTGTATATGTATGTTTAAAAATAATGATCTGCAAATTGTATTTCACGGAATCCTAGAATATATTATTCTACATCTACTAAAAGCATTGAGATAAACAATATGTTTTTGAAATAATTTTTTTTTGTATTATTTATTCCAATTCGAACTGAATTAAAAAAAAAAAAAGAAAAAAAAAACAAACGTTGTCCTGTCTTAGCTGTGAATATTCAATGTTGCGTTACGATTTGAAAATAAAATAATCTTCTGACGCTATCATATACCTAATCATACTTTGTCACATGATTGAATTAATTATAATAGGACGAAATTTCCAGCGTAAATTTAATCTCATAGTCTGTCTCTCTCTCTCTTTTCTATAACATCTTAATCGATATTATTCTATCCTCTTTAATTTACGAAAAAGCATTTAAAAATTCATATGTTGAATAGTATGTTGAATCAGTGATCTTTGAACTGTATCCCGACATGTACTGTTTATTTTAATTTTTTATATTATTTCTAATCTCATTGGACAAGATTGACTATTAATAATTAAACAAATAACTAAAATATAACTATAATATTATCTGTTAACAAATATATAATAAAATAAAATATATTTGTACTACACACAAAATCACACACATACATACACACATACACATATATACAAATAATAAAATTTATATATTGATTATATATTAATAATTAAACAAATAACTAAAATATAACTATAATATTATTTGTTAAGAAATATATAATAAAATAAAATATATTTGTACTAGACACGAAACCACACACACATACATACACACATACACATATATACAAATAATAAAATGGAGGTATTTAATACTTGCAACCTATCGACAAAAAAATGTCTTATAGGAAAGCACGTCAACGTCACGGATAAATATAACTTCTGTCGTAACACACAGAAGCCTGAAGTATATAATAATAATAATAATAATAATAAAAATAATAAAAAACTAAGGACATTTAAGCCCAGTGGTCCGTGTTAATGGGTGGGTTCAAGTTCAAAGTAAAACATCGTATTTGATTCTCTCACTTTCTCTCTCTTCCCTTCTTCTTTAACTTTTGTTAACGTGAACGAACACGAAAGAGAGAAAGAAGGAAAAATAAGAAGAAGAAGAAGAAAAGAGAAAAAGTAAATAAAAAAAAATTACGAAGAACGGAGCTGGAATGATTCTAACAAGTAACAGGGATATAAGAATAAAAAGAGAAAGAAAATTGAAAGTAAGAACTCTTCGTGCGTTTATAAAACGTACGATTTGAACGATGAGGTAATCCCTTGGGACACCGATGACGTCACTGTCTACACCTGCCATCATCAAATACGCGTGTGTTACAGACGAGGAAAAAGAAAGGAACGAATGAGAAAGATAAAGACAACCAAAAAGAAAAAAAAAAAGAAATAAGAGGAGGAAGAAGGTCAGCAGCGAGTCAGTCGGACCCCTTCCCTCCCCCCGCCCACCCTCCTCCTCCTGAGGAGTTGCAGCGTAAATTCTTTCCAGTGGAATGGATGCGAAGGAAGAAGAAGAAGAAAAAGGAGGAAAGATCGTCTCTCTCGTGGGTTCGAGAAGAACGACAAAAAAAAAAAAGAAATTCGAATATTATATACAAAAGTGTGATTTTTTTTATTCGCAGTGAAAGATCGAAGATCGAGGATCGAAATTTAGATCGACACGAGGACACACGTGTTACTCTCAAACGCAATCACGATCACGAACGCGTTAATTACAACGCCGTCATTGATTCGACGAGCTCGATGAACTCACAAGAGGTTCTCTATCTCTGTCTCTCTCTCATTCTCTTTTCTCTTCTCTGCTCTTTTACTGGCTTGAAAGCAAGAGATTGATCTTTTACGTATATACACGTATATGTATGTATGTATATGTGTGTATATATGTTTCTAAGTATGTACGAGATAAATCAAAGCTCTTCTTTGCTTCCAACATTTTTTCTTTTGATTTTTTTTCCCCCTTAAAAAGGAAAATTGTATCGAGCGAATTTGATAACGAATATAAAATATTTTTATTTTTTTTGTTTTTGTTTTTTTTTATTCCATTCGAGAAAATTTCGATTATTGTTTCGTATTTTTTTTTTCTTCTTTTTTTTTGACTCGTTTTATGAACTTATTATTCTTACATTTTATTTATTTATTTATTTATTTTTTTATGTGCATACGTACAAATTATAAATCTTTTGTTTTGTTTGTTTTTGTTGTTTTTTTTCTTTCATTAATGCGAAAAATTTCTATAATAAAAATTATATAAAATATGAGAGAGAAATTAATTTTCTATCGAAAAAAATTCTTCAATGTTTATAACGCTTGTACGAATTAACATTTCTTCGTGGTGTACATTTTATTGTTATAATAAAAAAAAAAAAAAGAAAGAAATTTTATACAAAGAAAAAAAACATAAAAACAAAACAAAATAAATCCATTTTCTATAGATTTTTTTCTTTTTCTGACTTATTCGATAAACATATATATACATGTATGATTATTACATTCTTTTTATCTACGTGAAACCTATCGAAGCTCCTGTTACATTGACAATTTTGTTAATTACAATGGACTACAAAAAATTATACAAATAAAAAAAAACCTTCAATACAAAAAATACAAAATTAAATAAATTATTATTATCTTATTTTTTTCTTTCTTTATTTGCTTGTTTGATTGTTTGTTTGTTATTTTGACTCGTTCGATCAACAATAATCTTTACGTATTTAAATATCTAATAACGATTAAAAAGAAAAGAAAAAGAAAAGAAAAGAAACACCGAATAGTATTTTAAACGAGACTTAATTAATCTTAATCTCACATTTAGCTTTTACATATAAAGAGGTACGTATATTATGCACATACTATAATACATACTAATGAAATTCTTATCTATGTTTTAAAGGTAAATTTAACGATCCGATTATTCGTTACCAAGCAGAAGAAATTGTGAATTGTATTGTCGATAAAAAAGAAATCTACGAAAAGACGACTTTTTCTCTTTTTCTCTTTTTTCTTTTTTACTCGAACGAAAAGATGATCGACGAAGAAAATTTCGTTGATTGGCCGAGAGCTCGTGATTCTCGTAGAATCTTCTGAAATGACGTCATACTCTAACAACGTTACTCGTCGTCCCACACGTCACTCTTTACCAATGACAGGATTGAAAAAAATTTCTTCGAAAAATTTCTATCTTCTGACCGTAAGACGAGAAATACGACTATGACGACGACAACGACACAACGAGAAGAAGAAGATGATTTCAATGATTACTAATAGTAATCAATATAAGAATTATAATAATTAATGACAAACTTTATGATATTAAAGCTACTGTTCTTCTTTTTGTTTTTTCTTTTTAACGCGATAACGAGCAGATGACTAATCTTAAGCAATTATGGTTGTGTTCCGAATAATATATTCCATGGTATAGAATGATGAATTAGTTTCTGGCGCCAGAACGTAGAATATATTTATCCTTGCAAACGAAGTAGTGTCTTCGCATACTTAATTAACGGTAAAATTCTTTTCTTCGTTTATAAAGAGGTCAAACTATTACGTCATAGTTAAAAATCAATCAACGTATGTATGTGTGTGTGTGTATGTGTGTGTGATTGATTTCGAAATTTTATCATATTCGATTAAAATCGAACAGATGAATTATAGATGTACATTCGAAAATAAGATTTGAACGTTTAGATAAAACGTATATGTGTGTGTGTATATATATATATGTGTGAATAAATATCAAGGGCGAGAAGTGAACGTGATGTTCTTGCTACTGCTGTTGCTATTGCTACCGCTGATGACGATGACGTAATAAAGTGGTTTTGATATGATAACAAATTATGTCGGTATTACGTGTCTAAACGACGGTGATCAAGAAATCCAAGTAAGATATGTGTATGTATATGTTTCGTGCATACGATATACAATAATAATTTTATATGTACATATATATGATAAGTCCACATAAGTATTCGTATTGTTAATGTTAGTGTTAAACAATTAATATTTATTTGTATTGTAATATTATTTAAATTCTTTTATAAACAGAAACATATGTTAAGATTATTTTATTTTTAAATTTTATTACAAAAAAGGTATTTTAAAGTAAGAAATTTCATTTGACTTTAATGATAACCAAATTGATTTCACAAGAGATTAATCGTTTATAACAAGCGTTATAAGATATTAAGAAGTATCAATTAAGTATTAGAAAAATAATAATAATTATATTTGTTATATTATATCTCGTGTATTGGTGCAACTATTATAGTGAAATCAATTTAATTATCATTTATATCAATTTAAAATACTTCAGTGACTCATTGTAGAAATATTGTTTGAATTGTTTGTATAGTGTTATCTGTTTGTATAGCTATCTATTAATGTAATGAATTATTTCTTAATCATTTAAATATTCATAATAATAGATCTGTTATATTAAAATCATGATTATAAAAATATATTTTTTTTATAATTAATTAATTTTTCAATTTAAAATACTTCAGTGACTCATTGTAGAAATATTGTTTGAATTGTTTGTATAGTGTTATCTGTTTGTATAGCTATCTATTAATGTAATGAATTATTTATTAATCATTTAAATATTCATAATAATAGATCTGTTATATTAAAATAATGATTATAAAAAAATATTAATGATAAATCTCAAATGGCCGACAAATGAAAATGAGAAAATCTATCTCACAGAAATATAATATTTATATTAAATTACAAAATAATAATATAATATTGAAAAATATAATACTGTAAATATTACAGATGTATAAACCGTAGTAACAAGGACTAACGTCAATATAGAAGATACGTTTTGTTGATACATGTTTCTAATTACGTTTATAATATCACTCGAAAATCGTTAGAACCGATAAACGCTGCTGCGTGCGTGCGTGTAATCAAATTACGAAAGGAGAAACGATTCGCAATTGAAATCGTAGAAATTCGACGACTCAACCAAATTGTTCCGGGCTAAAGGAGGAGGAATTCTTGCTGACGACTGGTCTCGAATTTTGCATCGTTTGGTGTTCGATGATCCCTCTCTCGAATCTAATTAATCGTACAAAATGATAAAAGTATAAAAAAAAAAAGAAGAAAAAAAGAAAGAAAAAACGAACGAAAAAACATACCAGAGGTGTAGTATACGTCGTTGAAAAATAATTGTTCTTTTTTTAAACATCGACTCACGCACGCGAGATAAGGAAAGAATTTGATTAACCACACAAAAATACCTCTCCAATCACCGATAGTAATAAAACAAAAAATCACTTATAAAAATTTCGCGATACAACTTAAGAATATATATATATATATATATATATATATATATATATATATATATTTCTATAATATATCTGTGGTTGTTCTGCTGCAGAGACGCGCCGTCGTCGTCGTCGTCTGTACAAATCACAATATCAATGTCAAAGCCAATAAATCCGAGAGAATAAATTCCGAGCTATTAAATACGCATTACCCAACGCCAACTAACGATCAAACGATATCACATTTTAAATAATAATTAACGATGGATGTTTGTTTACGTATGTAATAGAAATGATCAGTAAGAAAATATAAGTAACTTGGTTTACGTTGAAATCATAACATTTGAAGATACGATAATCTCTATGTGTATTTACATATTACTTTTGTTTTCAAACTAACACACGAATCTAATAGAAAGATAAAGAGAGAAGAATGGAAAGAGAGAGAGAGAGATAGGGACAGAGGAGGAAAAGGAAAAGATAGATAAATATGTTTGTACATATAAATTATAGATAATTTGTAAGACATTATCATTGAAATATTACCCGAAGAATAATAAGGGACAGTTCAATCAATGTTTTCGAATGTTCCATCTTCCGAAAGAGATGCACCACGCGGTGCGTTCTCGCGTGTGCGTGGCGGGCGCGCGCCTGCGTATTCGACGAATAACAGAGAACAATAACACAACACCAGTGCACGTATACGTGGTTAAACGTAAAGAGAGAGTGAGAGAGAGAGAGAGATTGAAAGAGAGAATACGGAAATATTCCACGCGCTTGCGTTGAAAGGATTCGTGAACGAATGATCTGGCGGCGTCTGTGTGTAAGGAGCATAATCGGTTGGTTCTAACAGTAGAGGGTACGTTAAGTTAAAGATTATATCTAAAACTACATAATATATATATTAATAACAGTAATAAGTCACTCACCGATACTGACGATACGTATACCCTCATCCTCCAAAAATTTTAAAGCGACTGAGACATTTTCCAATTTCTGGGATCGAAAGGTAGGTCTTTGATTATGTTTGGGTAATCGTTTTTGAGATAGCACCTCGATAAGCCCGACCAATTTGAGACCGTCCGAGAGATCGCATTCGAGGTCGTCTATGTTCTTGTTGATGGCCTTGAGATGCTCGTTTGCCCATCTCGTAAAGGTGTTCTGTTGTATACGCTTCCACTGTGCATCCTCAGCCAATTCACGTTCAACCATCTCGCACTCTTCCTCCTCGGAGTTCTCGCACTTGACTGACTTATCATTCTGATTCATTTTATCGGCCGGCTCTCTGTTGCTGATGGTGGTGGTGGTGGTGGTGGTGATGGTGATGGTGATGGTGGTGGTAACCGGGCACCCTGTTAACAGGCAGTAGTCATGGTGGGGATTGGAATGCTAACGCTACCTGACTCTCATCTGTATACATGTATATGTTTACATATATATGTGTGTGTGTATCTACGTGTATGTATATAGGTATGGAATACACGTATTTACTTGTTAGTAGTGTGTATCGAAGAACCGCTCGTTCAATGTAGTAGGAACGTCAGTTCTTCGAGGAATATACCGACGGTGTTTCGCGGATCAGCTGAATAAACTCGGAGTCGTGTGTGCGCGCGCAATCTGTCGAGTAATCCTGGAGCTCGCTGGAGTTGTGACTTCTCGTCTCCTCCCTTACCCTCTTCTTCCTCTACCTCGCTCCTATCCTATACACACTCCCGTTTACTATCGGAATCTTCTCCTTTCCGACGACGACGACGACGACAACGGAGACCAGTTTTCAAGTACGATGATACGAGTCTTTTTTTCTTCTCTGAAACTTAAAACATTTTATTTATCGTTAACGATATAGGATATATAGGACACACGTGTATTTGTATATACGTGCATGAATAAACGTGCGATTATGTGCGCGTACGCAAAACTGAGGTCAGGGTTGGATTGGTGAATCAGTTTTTTTTCATTTTCTTTTTCTTTTTTTTTTACAATTGGAACATAGAAAGTCTCTCTCTCTCTTTCTGATCTCTGATTTGCATGATTGTACTGCTGCAATTTTATATTTCAATTTGTTGTTATTGTTTTCTTGACGTTCTCATTAATTTATTATATTTTCGATTTGTACGATTATCGATGTCATTAATAAATGTCATTTTATTCGAATCTCTCGTCTTTGGGTGGAAAGAAAAAAATATACTCTAAAAACGATTCCAATCGATTTCGATAAATAATAATAATTAGATACCATTCGAATCCATGACATCAAGATGCAAATCTTGGTTTGACTTAGAATGCCCCATCCGCTAAGGCTCAGTGCCAAGATATTTTTGGGATATGAAGATATATTCGATTTTTTCTCAAGGTCTAATATTACGAGCTAAGGGTAAACTTTGTAATCATTCTTCTTCGAAAACACAGATCAACGATGAAACTTTTCGCTAATCTCGGAGTATCTTTTATTAAATTAATGATACACGCTTATGATTAGTCATAATATTTGTGAAACGGATAATAACGAAATAATTCATTTTAATTTAAATGATTAGAGAAACATTAGGTTCGAATTATAATTCTCAATGGTTCATTAACTCGTCTACTTTGTTTCATGTACTTTTTATATCGATCATTTCAAAATCACGTTGGAAGTAATTAAACTATAACGTTAGACGCTAAACCACGAATGCGCTTAATCATTACATACGAAGAATTGAATTTTCAAATACGAATGTTAAGAGAGTTAGAAAGTACACTTATCCAATAATAGCGTTGTTTAAAAATAGACACGGTGATTCTTCGTTCTTTTTTTATTTTTAACAATGGATCATATATTCGTAGAAACTACTGGTAGAAAAGAATGATCGACGTTTCGAACGGGTAAACAAATATCATTTCAACGAGATACAAGTGAGTAAAAAATCTTACCAACAAAATATATATCAAACAATAAAGAATTTCACGTTTAAATCGAATCTAAAAGATTATGAATAAAAAAACTGACAAACCTTACCGCCAAAAAATATTTGATAATTTTTCGCGGGAATCGTATTTAAAATTCACAATCTAAAAAGAGAGAAAGAGAGAGAGAGAGAGAAAGAGAAAGAGAGAAAATTTTGACAGAATGAAAATAACATTCGCACGGCACTTGACTTGATTAAACGCACTTTAACAAATTGTCATAATTATAATAATAAAATTCTATTAGTCTCTCTCTTTCTCTATCACATCAGTTAAATGCAAAAATGAATTTAAAACGTACACGCACATATACTACACATACACACAGGAGTGCACACGCGTTGCTATAAATCCACTTATTATATTTACATGTGTAAAAATAAAAAATATGTACTTATTTACATATGTACAATAATTATTATCCGACGTATTAAGAAGAAAAAAATTTTAAAAAAGCAAAAATAAGTAAAATAAGTAAATAAGCGAGTAAGCGTGTGAGCAAGTAAGCGATTAAATAAATAGCTAACTAAAAAATTGAATGAATGAATAAATAAATGAGGAAGTAAAGAGGTGGTATCCTGTGTGTCGTACGTTTCGAGCGTTAATCTTTTCGCGGTGGCTTACAGCGGTTTACTGACGTTTACTGACGCCGAATCGGGAAAGAGAAGACATCGAAGGTAGTTACTCCGCACGTTCTAAGGTTCTCCAAGAATAGTTTGCGGTCCCTCGCCTTCGGCATCCTCGGCCCTCACTGAGGGGTGAGGGGCTGTTCTATATATACACGCGTGAATCTCTTCTTCCTCTAATTCTCCTCCTCCTACACCTCTCCCACCACCACCCACCCCCTTTTCCTTCTTTTTCTTCTTCTTATATTCCTTTTATTCTTACAACTCTCATCTCTACCTTTTTCGACTATCTCTTCCCCTTTCACCTAATCTTATCGTCCCCGTATATGCGTAAGTAAGTATTTATATGTTCGAAGAAACGTAGAATGAAGATTGAAGAAGGGGGAGGAGAATTGTTCCATAACATCGGTGGTGAGAAATATCGTTGCGAGAGTCGATGACTGTGTTCTCTCTTACGTAGATTGTGTTGCGTATCGTATGACTCCTTTGGTGAAGATTTCAACTGTGAAATAATTTCATCGAATTTTATTGATCAAAATAATAATTTTTCGTATATAAATAATTGTATTACAAATAACAACTTATTTTTATGAAAGAAAAACAATTTTTGTTTATTCCATTACAAATATTTATTCGATAATATTAAAAATACTATGTAATATTAATTATTTAATAATATTAATAATATTAGAAATATATGTGTTATATATTTTTATTCCAATTCTTTGGCTATACACTATTTCAAACAATTAAAATATAAATAATGCATTCTTAGAAAAAGTCGTACATGTATTATTCTTGTTTTATTTTATTGTTTATGTGTTAGCAAAATTTGATAAAGAAAAAAGTTAAGCATCTAGTATGTTTCTTTCTTTTACTGTGTAAAGATCATTAAATGCAACTTTGACCTATTAACACGTATCAACTAGAATATATTGTGTATATACATAAGTATATATATATATATATATACATATATACATATACGTGAGTAGGTAAGATAAGGAATGTCTTTGGGTGTAGTTTTAAAACTGTACGCCATATTTGGACTTGCTGTTGAAAGCAAGTGAACGCCGAAGGTATATACGTAAATACGTACTCATGCAAGTTTCAAACTCATCGAGAGTCTTGTAAACCATACAAGGACGAAGAACGATCTACACAGTTTTATCGTCTTGTTCTTTCGTAATTACCTGCCTTAAATTGTCTCTTTTTTATATAAACGATAAGACTTTCCAATTTGGCGACGTTCACCAATAATTGTCCGAAATACGTAATCAATATCAAAATAAAGAATAATTAAAACTCTTTGATTATATAAAATTATTAATTAACTTACCTCTATCATTTCTTTCCTTTTTTTTATGTTGGGGAGATACATTCGAATGTTTTTGAATACTTTGAAAGTTGGTTCAAATATTCTGCGAAAATTTTCGCGGCTTCTCGTATGATTCGAAATTTTACTTCGCTGAAAGTTCTGTAGATGGCCAGAGAAGCGCATTAAGGTTCATCACAACGAATAATCGGTCTTTTAGGATTTTTAAATCTCATTCTTGATTTTATTATTATTCCTCTCTGAAAAGAAAATTATTTTTCTATGATATATAAATATAAAATATTTGTATACGCGCAAACTTACACGCGCACATATATGAAATCAATTATTACGATGTTCATAAGATATTGATTTACACTTCGAAACTTGTAAAACACTAATTCAAATATCTTCTGAACATTCTCGCGTCTTCTCATATGCTTCGCAAATTTATTTCTATGAAAATTCTGCAAATAACGTAATGAAGTATAAAACAAATTCACGACAATTGATTTTTAAAAAAATATATCTCTATGAGATTATTATATATATTATTATGATTATATTATATATTATTATGATTCTTAAAAATAAAATAATCTTACGATATATATATATACCATATTTTTATACACACACGTACATATATTATACATTTTAATTATTTTATTTCTAAAAAATTGACGCACGTTTCGAACATTGCAAAACAATAATTCAAAATCGTTTAAACATTTTCGCGACTTCCGTACACTTTACAAATTTGTTTCTTCGAAAGTACTGCAGATGGCGCAGAGAAACGTATAAACGTTTATCATGACAAATAATCATTTTCTTGGAATATAATATCATTCTTAATTTTATTGATTTGTAAAAATGAAATGATCATACAATTTTGTATATAGCATATTTTTATACACATGCACACACATGTATCTATCAATTATTACATTGTTTATAGAAAATGGATGCTTCTATAACAAATCGATCATAGAATTGAACAAAGAAACGAATAAAAAATGGATAATAAAATAATAAATGAATCAAATTATCCAAAGGAAATTGAATGGTACTATAGTTAGTATAAAAATTGGACTTGTATGAAATCACTTCCGGTTAGTCGTAAATCGATTCAATCGTGCAACCTCATTTTTAGTAAGATCCTTTGTTTCCAACTTCATTTGACCAAATCGATACAGAGAAACACCCATACACATGTATACATACATACACGCAAGAAACGTAGAACGTTGTTTCTGAGAAAATGAAAATTCAACATTTCAAAAAACAAATGTAAAAAGAACTTATCGACTTACCTCGATTAATCATTTTTCGCAATCGTTCAATAAAACTTAAAATCACAGAAGAAAAATAATAGTCTTTTTCTCGAAGTTTACGAACACACCGAAAACCAGAACTGCTTTACCGACTGTTCGGCTGGCAACACGTCGTTCGAGAGGGACGTATCAATGAAAAGAGATAGATCGGTAAGATAGAAAGAGAGAAACAGAAGGTGAGAAAGAGAGAGAGAACATAGACGTGACATTAGCAAAAGCGAATGAAAGTGCAAGAATTTGTAATCGCTGAAAGTAATAACGAATTTACAAGAAGCAACGTAAAGAGATTTGTGTAGATGTGAATTGAGGTATAATAGAGTACGAGGTTGAACCTATAATAGATTTTTTTTTGTCGAAGCATTGTCAAGAAGAAAGAAAGAAAGAAAGAAAGAAAGGAAGGAAGGTAGGAGGGAAGAAAGGAAGGAAGGAAGGAAGGAAGGGAGAGAGAGGAGAGGAAAGAAAGGTTTAGGAGAATAATAAGCGTATCGTCATTGAAGAAAGGAGAAAATAACAAAGGGAAAGGAAGATAAAGGAATAGACGAAAAAAGAAGGTAAGAAGAAAAAGAAGAAGCCAAAGGAAAATAGAGGATAGATAAAAAGATATAGAGAAAAAAAAGAAAGAAAGGAAAAAATAAAGAAGGAGAGAGAGAGAGAGAGAGAGAGAAAGGAAAGATCATTGGTGAAGGGGGCGCCTGTGTAGAGTGGTCGTGCGTCTGCTGCTGGTGTGGTGGTAGTGCGCGCGTTCTAGGCCCCAGTAAAATAATCGGTGAAAGAGTCAAGAATAAGTGTTAAGAAGAAAAGTCAGTCGGCCGGGTTGATAAGGACAAATCGAGGGGCATAATACGGCGATCAGTGAGGTCCGATGTCTAGTGCTGAGGTGGTGGAGAGTTCCGTTGACCCCCCAGCCAAGAAGCCACGCTTTGCTGCCACAACGGGAGGTGCCGACGACTCCAAGACAATCGCAGACATGGCGAAGAACGGCTCGACGTCATCCCGGGCTCCCGCCGAAATCGACGAGAGCCTTTATTCCAGGCAGCTTTACGTCCTCGGACACGATGCCATGCGACGTATGGCAACCTCCGATGTCCTCATTTCCGGATTGGGTGGTCTTGGCGTTGAGGTAGCTAAAAATGTTATCCTTGGCGGTGTCAAATCAGTCACCTTGCACGACTATGCTGTTTGTCAACTATCAGATCTTGGGTCACAATTTTATCTTACCAAAGAAGATATAGGTAAGTAGAATTATTGTAGTTTCTACGCTAACCATTCCTATTAGATTTTGTTAACGTAGAGTGGATGATTTAATTAAGTCATTACAGTTTAAGAGTGAAATCTAAAGTTCTTTTTATCTAACTGTAATTCTCATTTCTAGGTAAAAATCGGGCCGCTGCTTGTTGTCAACGTCTTTCAGAACTTAACAACTATGTACCAACTTCATATCATTGCGGACCTTTAACTGAATCTTTTATCAAGAAATTTAGAGTCGTCGTATTGTCAGAGACTCCGCTTACAGAACAATTGCGTATCTCTCAGATTACTCATGCCAATGATATAGCGCTTATTATTGCCGATACCCGTGGTCTGTTCTCTCAGGTTTTCTGTGATTTTGGTCCATCGTTCACTGTCGTAGACACCAATGGCGAACCACCTGTTAGTGCTATGATCGCTAGCATTTCTAAGGATTCAGAAGGAGTTATTACATGTTTAGATGATACTCGTCATGGCATGGAAGATGGCGATTATGTAACATTCTCAGAAATTCAAGGCATGACTGAGCTTAACGGTTGCGAACCTAAAAAGATCAAAGTACTTGGACCGTATACTTTTAGTATCGGAGATACTTCTACTTATTCTGAGTATATAAGAGGTGGAATCGTAACGCAAGTTAAGGTACCAAAAACATTGAATTTTCTACCGCTGGATGAAGCCTTGAAAAAACCCGAATTCTTAGTAACCGATTATGGAAAATTCGATTATCCCAAACAATTGCATTTAGCATTTAAAGCTTTAGATCGTTATCGAGAAAGCGAAGGAAGATTGCCTAAACCATGGAATGAAGAAGATGCTGATGCATTTGTAGGTATCGCTGAAAATATTAAAAAAGAAACTGAAGATGACATCGAAATTAATACAGATTTATTGAAAACGTTTGCTAAAATCTCTGCCGGTGATTTAAATCCAATGAATGCTACAATAGGTGGTGTCGTAGCTCAAGAAGTAATGAAAGCTTGTACTGGCAAATTCCATCCCATTTATCAATGGTTGTACTTCGATGCAATCGAATGTCTGCCTAAGGAAGAACCTAAGGAAAATGATTGTAATCCACTTGGTACTCGTTATGATCGGCAAATAGCTGTTTTTGGAAGGCCATTCCAATCCAAGATCGGTAGTCTAAAATATTTTGTTGTTGGAGCAGGTGCTATTGGTTGTGAGCTATTGAAGAATTTTGCTATGATAGGAGTTGGATCAGAAAATGGTTATGTTACTGTAACAGATATGGATTTGATAGAAAAATCCAATTTAAATAGACAATTTTTGTTCAGACCATCCGACGTTCAAACATCTAAGTCATCTACAGCAGCCAGAGTTATTAAGGGAATGAATCCTGACATGAAAGTTATCGCTCATGAAAATAGAGTTTGTGCTGAAACTGAAAAAATATACAATGATGATTTCTTCGAAGATCTCGATGGAGTTGCTAATGCTTTAGATAATGTTAATGCACGCATTTATATGGATCGTCGATGTGTGTATTATCGTAAATCTTTACTAGAATCTGGTACCTTAGGTACAAAGGGTAATACTCAAGTGGTTGTCCCATTTTTAACCGAATCATATAGTTCTTCGCAAGATCCACCAGAAAAAAGTATACCAATTTGTACTTTAAAGAATTTTCCTAATGCAATAGAACATACCCTACAGTGGGCTAGAGATTATTTCGAAGGTTTATTCAGACAAGCTGCAGAAAATGCAGCTCAATATATTTCAGATCCTCAATTTATAGAGAGAACCTTAAAACTGCCTGGTACGCAACCGTTAGAAGTACTAGAATCCGTTAAAACTGCATTGGTTGATGAAAGACCTAAAATATTTGCTGATTGTGTCGCATGGGCTCGTTGTCATTGGCAAGAGCAATATAGTAATCAAATCAGACAATTACTATTTAATTTTCCACCTGATCAAGTAACATCCAGTGGACAATTGTTTTGGTCTGGACCAAAACGTTGTCCCGATCCATTAGTCTTTGATGTTAACAATACTTTGCATATGGATTATATCATCGCTGCTGCTAATTTAAAGGCAAAGGTCTATGGAATTAAAACTAATCGGGATCATGAAGAAATTACTAAAATAGTTTCCACTGTTCAAGTACCAGAATTTACTCCAAAGTCAGGCGTTAAAATAGCTGAGACAGATACTCAGGTTCAAGTATCTAATGGAATGGGTCAAGTATCAAGTGGAAATCTCGATCACGAAAGGCTAAGTCAGTTGCAAGAAGAATTACCAAAAGTTAGTGAACTTAACGGATTGGTAATACATCCTCAAGATTTTGAAAAAGATGACGATTCAAATTTCCATATAGACTTTATAGTAGCTGCGTCTAATTTACGTGCTACTAATTACAAAATTGCACCTGCGGATAGGCATAAGAGTAAGCTCATAGCTGGAAAGATTATTCCAGCTATAGCCACCACTACATCCGTAGTAGCTGGATTGGTGTGTCTAGAGTTATACAAATTAACCCGAGGTGTTAGAGACTTATCAGTTTATAAAAATGGTTTTGTTAATCTGGCCTTACCATTCTTTGGATTCTCTGAACCAATTTCGGCACCTAAATTAAAATATTACGACACGGAATGGACATTATGGGATCGTTTCGAAGTTAAGGGAGAACTAACGCTAAAAGAATTTTTAAATTACTTCAAAAAGAATCACAACCTCGAAGTAACCATGCTATCCCAAGGAGTATGTATGTTGTATTCGTTCTTTATGCCAAGACCAAAATGCGAAGAGCGTATGGGCCTACTTATGTCCGAGGTTGTGAAAAAAGTATCGAAGAAAAAATTGGAACCGCATGTAAAAGCATTGGTATTTGAACTCTGCTGTAACGATGCAGAAGGAAACGATGTCGAAGTCCCATATGTACGTTATACCTTAGCCTGACTCCCTTTGAACATTTATCAGTAAAACAGAAAAAAGAAAACATAATGTCTACTTAATTGACTTAGCCTTAGTGATTTTTACAAATTTCTATTTTACAATGCAGATACTGGAGGTAATTGATTTTTGTCTTTGTATAAGGTTGTAAGGTTCTTCATAAAATAAGAATACAAGTTTATTTCTTTTGTCAGCGCTTATTGGTAGCATTTTCAGTGCTTGAATGTATCTTACTTAGACGATCCCCTCCTTTGATAAAATTACAACTGGTTTAAACCAACAAAATTATAAATTTGGAGATCGTGCTTTTTATTGTTATATTTTTCTACTATTTTGCTACAATTTCATTCTAAAACTTTTCACTCTATTCATTCGTATTACTCCTTTGTGTAATTGGATATATTTGTATACGTTTACATTTAAGTTTTAAATATTATATTATCTCGCAAAGGACAACGTTACAGTAAACTCAACAAAAATACACAAATAAATAAGTGAATAAATAAATAAAACTAGAAGCATTTACAATCTCATATATAAAAAAAAAAAACCCCCCAAAAAAACCATTCAATGCGAGTTACATAAGTGAATATAATAATAAATATGTGTTAATATTATATGTGAGCTTGCAATTTGCCATGAAGTTTATGTGAGGTAATATTTTTCATGATTAATATTAATAATAATAATAATAATAATAATAATAATAATAATAATAAAAGTAATAATAATAATAATGTGAAACTGAAAGAATGTCTAGATATATTATCAAATTTATAGAAAAGATGATTGTGTGAAACAAATGGTCATCGTGGCTTTAAATGAAATAATATTTAAAAAAGAAAATAATTGTTAGATTCCAAATAAAAAAAAAAGATAGAAAAACAAAAAAGCAAAAGAAGGGTATCATCGTGGTAAGAACATTCTTATTATCTGACTTTACTATTTTATATATAACAATAAATTGTAAATTATTATGCAATATATTCTTAGAGAGTGAGAGAAAGAGAGAAAGAGAGATATGTCACAATTGCAATTAAATACAATTAATAGATGTGAACGAAAAAAAAAAAAAATAGAAAAAGAAAGAAAGAAAAAAAAATCAGTGTAGAATAGCAAACATTAAAAATATATCTTGCCTCTTTCTTATTTTGTTTTCTGTTTACCGATTATAATTATGTAATATGCACATATACGTACACAAAAGAAAATGTGCTTATATTTTTAATTTAGTTTTCCGTTTTTTGAAGTTATACTTCTTTTTTTTTTCACGCTTTTATATTTTTAACATAAAATCAGGTTAGATATTAAAAATAATTTACAGATCGAATATAATAATAGAAACAGTTTTTTAGTTTTGTCATAATATACGATTATTATGTTTAACGATGGACTATTTAATTTTTGAACGAAGCTGCATGTGATTGAGAAAAGAAAAAAAATGAAAAAAAAAATATATAATAATAAAGAAAAAAAAAAATACTACACGAGCATTTGAGAAAGCCTTTAAAAAGGAGAAAAAAATAAAAAACAAAAAGAAGAAAAAGAAATTAATTACGTGTCTCACCGAGGATGTCAAGAAAAGGAAGATATTTTAATTTTAGAAGAATCCAGATATTTATTGTATTATTTTAACAATAAGTCGTAAATAGATGTGTTTGGATTTCAAAAAACATAGAAAATATAATAATGAAATAAAAATTGGACATTTGTGTTTATTTATTTAAACAATTGTTTCTAAACTGTCGTTTTTTTTTTTTTTTTTTTTTAATTTTAATGAGAGATGTTTGTTAATCGTTCGAGTAAAAAATTTAAAAAATAAAGATGATGCTACTTATTTATATAATATAATTTTTCCTATAAGATTGTTTTTATTTATTTTATCAAGGCCATGTAATTTATATTCTACTCATATATATCTGTGCAACTTATACATATCTTATAGCAATAAGAATAATTGAACATCGTATGAGAAACAGTACACTACGTATCTCTACACGTGCATTCCTCTAAAATATAAATGTTATTAGGAAAAAATAATAAGAGAAAAAGAGAGTGCCATTAAAAAAAACTTATTCAAAATACGTAAAGAAAAGTGTTGTACAAAACAAAATTTATTTATTAATTAAATATTTATTTATTTATTAGAGGTAACGAAATTTTTATATATAAAATAAGAAATTTTATTAATTATTGCAACATGGTAAGCTTGAATGACATTTGGAATTACATTTTATCACATTTTTCACGCAAAGACATTTCATAGTTCGGCAATTTCCTTTACACGTACATTTGACGAATTCTTGGCTGCTTCCACTGAACTGATCAATTGCAACTGACTGAAGAGAAATTTCATGGTTAGGAATATCTTCAATTCTAAGCAAGTTCTTAGTGCATAAAGTGAATTGTGATCTCGCATATTCTTCTTTTAAAATTCCTTTAGAAGTTCCAAGTCGGTAGAAACCATTCTCTGTAACATTCATAACAACTGCCAATATATCGCACGAATCACTTCGCTCACCCTTGTCGTCGTCAGGAATAGGAACTTGCACATTAGTTCCCAAAGAAACAGTGGGAAATTCATTTTCGGAATTCCTTTTCCTTTTTTTTGCTTCTATTTCCAGTTTGATTTTAAAATTTATTTTATCTTCAATAGAATTTTCGTTATCTTTACTAGTATGGCCACAGAAGTTAGAAATATCTTGACGACACTTTCTGCATACAAGTGTATCATTCGTTTCATTTAAACACACGCAACAGGTATCTAAAACGGTAATATCTTCAGTAGGCATGTCTTCATAATGTTGGCTTAATTCATTATCGACAATAATCTTATCCAGGTTTTTTAAAACAGGCTCTTTTTCTGGCGTAATCTGATTAGTTTCACCTTTTTCCATTGTTTCGACGCTTTCTATTATTTTTTCTAGCTCCTCCTCTGTATTTATGTCTTTTAAAACATCTTCTGATAGAGAAGACGTTGTAAGCCCTACTTACATTCACAGCCAAAAAGAGCTTCATATGGTGTTTTTTTGATTCCAAAATGATAAGTACTATTTTTCATAAATTGAACGAAACGGAGTCCTTCACTCCAGTGGCTAGAGTTGTTGTCCTGCATCCAAATACTGAGCATATTTTCGATATCTTGTCTCATTTTTTTGGCTATCCTTTGACTATCCTGGTTTTGTGAATGGCGAAGCTTCCCATGGACGATATTTAGTGCTGGCCAAAGCTTCTTCAAACTGGTTACCACATTATTGGCAAATTCTCTACCATTGTCAGACTGTAATATCGATGGTGCTCCAAGCAATGAGAATATCTCCACCAGGTTATTGGCTACTTCCTCAGCTTTTTCTGACGTTAGAGACTTAAGAATCACAAATTGTGTGAGATGATCTTGGTACACCATAATAAATTTGTATTCTCTATCTGGCTGAGACTGAAAGTCAATAAGATCTACCTGACAACGGGAATTAAACTCGGACATAATCATAGGTTTCAAAACAATGCCTTTTTTAATACCTTTCTTTTTTTTCTGACAAGGTTCACAAAGGTGGATATACAGTTCAAGATCGTGACGTGTAATGTTTTTGTATTTGGTTGAAAGTTCTTTCGACATTTTATCACGTCCTCCATGTCCAGTAGCTAAATGAGCTTCATGAAGTATGTGAAATAATTCTGAATCCGTGATGTAATACTGTATAGTATTGACACCTTCTTTAAGAGGATAAATGAGTTTACTTTTCTTTCCTATGATTATCACATCATAGCGTTTCAGCAACTTATAGTCCCTTGATTCCTTCTTAGTAGTCGTTTTGGCATTTTGTACATCATTTATTAACTTTTGATAAGAAGTTTCGGTTAAGAAAAAGCTGTTTCTTGCAGCATTAACTCGCATTTTGGAGACTTCGTCGTCGAATCGTTGTTTCATTTCTATAGGCCATGATTTATTCCTCAATATTACAGCTTGCTTCTCCATTTTCATGTAGCTCAGTAAATAACTAATTTTTTTTTAACAAATTTAACATCTTAAATGCTACACGAGTTTTTGTGCACGGGTTTTTGAAACTGTGCGTGCTGCTATATTATACGCATTTCTATAAATTGAAACTTAATACCAGTGTGTTATTATATAGGACCCACTGTTACTTATCGTAGTAGAAGATTACTACATTTAGATGGATACTCCCCATGGAAAATATGCATCTTTCGTTCCTTATTATAATGAAAGATAAGCACGTTTAGAACGAATGTTTCATATCTGTATTCTGTTGAAAATCATTCGAAACGAATCAGAGATGCATTTCTTACTTTGCTGGTTTCTCATTTGTCATTCTGCACAAGTCCTAGGAAATGTGAGAAATATGAATACAATTCCTACAATGCCGGCTAGTTTTAGGTATTGCCAATAATCCCTAGGCATTCTGAAGAATGTCGGATTTCCTACTTTGTCGGTAACATATACAAACGAGATAAATTAATTTAAACAAAATAATTAATGATGATTGAAAACTGATCGTTATGGGATAAATTTGTATTAATCCCATAACGATCACCAATTATAAAACATTTATAGGAATGTTCTCTCTTTTATTTGTCCAAATTTCTTTTTTATCGTTAAATTTATTTATATTTGACTTATTCTATATTTTTTTGTAAGGAGACATTGTTTCATCATTTATTCATCAAATTCTTATACATCATCGATATTACAAGGTGTACTACAAATAAGATTATAAAAAAGATAACATAAAAGTATAAATAATACTTGCCACTAGAGTACGTCATGGTGCAACGGTGGTAAGCGTGACATTTAGGTTAGTATTTGAGTTGTTGTGTAATTCTAATCTTCAAATAAAAAGTGTATACAATAAAAATTGTACTAATATGAATCTCGTTTAAAATCATTATGTTTGGTATATTTATGTAAGCATATAATAATAATAATAATAATTAAAAAATGAAGGGGATTAGTAAATTACTTTATGTCTCATCAAAACAATGTTTGAGGAATTACATAAGACAATCTAAGATTGTCAAGACTCAAAACATTTATACTTGTCGTACATTGAGTACTACAATATCTGATATCAATAATTGTAGTGATAATATTAAAGAAAGTAGAAAATATTTGCCCAAAGATGGGTTATCCTTTCGTGATTTTTTAACAAAAAGTGATGGAAATAGTGACAGTGTTTCCAATGTTCCTATTATTGAAAATGTTCCATACATTGAGAATATTCATGGTGAAAATCAAAAAGGTAAATGCAAATAAAATTTATCTTCATACGTAAGACTTTTTCTATATAAAAATATTTGTATCATTTCGACTCGTCTTTCAGTCTATTTTGAAGTTCACGGTTGTGCGATGAATGTTAACGATACAGAGGTAATATGGTCAATATTAAAAAATCATGGGTATCAACTCGCTAATGATGTAAACAATGCAAATATCGTTTTAATAGTTACGTGTGCTATCAGAGATGGTGCGGAGCAAAAAATATGGAACAAGTTGTTTCATTTATGTCATCTGAAAAAGAAACGTAAAGGAAAGGCTCCTTTGAAAATTGGATTATTAGGTAGGTAAGGCCAACCAACAATTATAAAAGTATCATGATTTTGTATTTTCATTTTATTATTCAATAGGATGTATGGCTGAACGTTTAAAACATAAAATATTAGAAAAAGAAAAATTAGTAGATGTGATCGCTGGTCCGGACAGCTATAAGGATTTACCCAGACTTCTGGCACAAACCGATAAAGAAACTGCTATTAATGTTTTGTTATCACTTGATGAGACTTACGCAGATATTTTACCTGTTAGACTTCATTCTAATTCTGTCAGCGCATTTGTGTAACGTATCTAAAATGTTAAACTTAAATTACTCTATCCGTTCGTTAAATATGATTTATATTTTATATTATCTTATTATTATTCGTAGTTCCATAATGCGAGGATGTGACAACATGTGCACTTATTGTATAGTACCGTTTACGAGGGGAAGGGAAAGATCAAGACCAATCGATAGCATTGTTAATGAAATACAACATTTATCGGATGAAGGGGTAAAGGAAGTTATTCTTTTAGGACAAAATGTAAATAGTTATAGAGATTTATCTCAATCAGATTTTTATACGCCATCAAGTTCCGAGACTAATTTAGCTAAAGGATTTAAAACTGTATATAAAATTAAAAAAGGTGGATTGAGGTTCAGCGATTTGTTAGACAAGGTATCGCAGATCAATCCTGAATTGAGGATAAGGTAAATTATTTTATGAAAGATATTTTCTTTTATAATAAAACAATGGAAGAGGAATAAAATTAACTTTTTATAGATTTACATCACCACATCCAAAAGATTTTCCAGACGAGGTACTCGAATTGATAGCTGAAAGGCCTAATATTTCTAGGCAATTACATTTACCCGCTCAAAGTGGAAATTCTGCCGTATTGGAAAGAATGAGACGTGGATATACGAGAGAAGCATACATAGATCTTGTACATCATGTACGCGACATTCTCCCAGATGTTGCTTTATCTAGCGATTTTATAGTTGGTTTTTGCGGGGAGACCGAAAAAGAATTTCAAGATACTTTGTCGTTGATTGAATTAGTCAAATATAACACTGCCTTTCTATTTTCGTACAGCATGAGAGAGGTAATCTATCAATGAATCAAGATATACTTGTTCATAAATATTCGTTCGAACATATAAATATTGTTGTATGAGTATAGAAAACAACAGCGCATCGTCGATACAAAGATGATGTTGAAGAAAGCGTTAAAGCGGATAGACTTTGTAGAATAATAGAAGTGCACAAGAAAGAAGCAGAAATGTTAAATAATACGTATATTGGTCAAAAACAGCTTGTACTCGTGGAAGGTGTAAGTTTATATTTTTTTCTTCTTCTCTTCTCTTTAAAGGTTATGTTACGTATAATAATAAAAATGATTTATTACATTGATAAGACATGTATGTACATTTATTTTTGGTAGGTGAGCAGGAAGTGCGATGAGAAACTTCAAGGAAGGAATAGTAAAAATCTAAGAGTTTTACTTCCTCGTGCTACAATACCTATCGGTGAACATTCAACTATTACAAAACAAATAGAAGCTGGCGATTATGTAGTGGTAAAAATTATCAAATCTAATTATTTGACGCTAATGGGAGATCCTCTTTATCACTCCACCATCTCTGACTTTGCTTCTAATGCTGAAATAATGAAACATCAGTGTACTCTTTAAATGTGTTGACAATAAACACATTGTATCAATTCAATTATTAGGAGCATTCAAAAATACAACGACATCGTATCAAATTAGATAATAAATTTCTATTACATTACAATAGTCTAACAAATAAATCGAAGACAACTTGTACATAGTATGACACACATATGCACATGTTAGCGCAATAAATATTATTATTTATTTATGTAGATTTTTCTGATGCATGGCAACGAACAATGAATATTACATTTCTACCATACACGATCGAAGATTATTTTATAATTATATCTAGTGAGTATGACGATCGAAAACACTTATATTTGTACTCAAATTACAAACAGCTAAAACGTTTCGATTTCTCGCTTTTTTATAATATAATATTTATATCAAAATATGAACACACAGGTATACATATAATATATATATATAATAATAATAATATTAATAATAAAGAAATCGTTTATAATCGGTGTTATACTACAATATCAGCACGTTATTGAGCAACGTGTAAAAAAATAATGAAAGGTACGTGAACAAGTCTATAAAAAGAAACAGAACGTAGCGTATAATTAAACTTTCGCTAATGACAGTTCACAAAATTACGAGCGAGCTCGATCTTGCGTCATCTTTGGAAATTCCACGTTCACATTTGATAAGTCTTAAAACGAAAAATTGAAAAAAAAAAGAAAAAAAAAAGAAGAAAATAAAAAGTTAAACGAGACTCGCCGTTCCTATATTAATGACAACATTGTCTGCGCCTCTTTCATATACGGTCAAGTCATGTCCTCTTGGTTGTTCCAATAAAGCAGCCAACTGTTCTCCACTTGGGAATGTTCCTCCTTGCGAAGGTGGTAGAATAACATCGCATTCTAATTGTCCTATATTATAAAAAATTTCAATGGTCTACCATATATATAATACGTTTCGTAAACATAGTACTATAAGTTCTATGTTTGTAAATTTAGTTGGAAGTTACCTGAGAGAGAAGGCGAAGCACCTTTACTCGAACCGTACATACGCGTACTATATCCAGAATCATTGTGAGCATCGTGTAAGAGTGGAGTAGGACTATACACGGCACTACGCGATCTGTAAGGCATCCTTGCGATGCTGTCGTAATGAACATCTTCTTGTATAACTCCTTTGTTCGAAACATTTCCTTTAAGGGCTTCTGGTTGCTCCATGTCATCCTCTCCTTCGCTACTTTCACTGTTGTTACCTGCGTTCGTAACAATGAGATATCATTTCTCTGTTTAATGTTTGTTCAGGACGTGGAAGGAACATACTGTCGATGATAAATATCGAATAAACGGATTGATAATTTGTAGTGAATATTTAAGTATACCTTCACCTTCACCGTGCCAGGTGTTCCCTACACCACCCTGCGGTTGAATTCTTTTGTTTTGAGAACACTGACTATGTTCTGGGCTGGTAGGTTCGCTACTACCAGAACGTTGTCCACGCCAGCCATTATGCATACCCGGTACTTGTTGAAATCTTTTGATCATCTCGTGAACGCTACGACGACTCGGCGAAGATCTCCATTCGCCTGAATTTTCTTCGCCATTTTTACGAACCGTGTTATTCTCTTCCTGGCTAATATTCGCACTTTGTTCCTGCGATAATGACGCCTGGGAGAGAAGAAGTAAATGATTTTCAAGTAGAGAGAAATCAGTATAGAATTTAATAGATAATCTGAAGTAGAAAGTGTATCATCATCAAAGTTACCCGTTGTCGACGAGTCTGTTGTCTGGAACCCATAGACGGTGAAGAAGCTGCACCAAGCGGTGAGCTACGATCTGCCTGATAACACCGTCGAAAGTCTCGTTCAATCTTGCTGGAACGTCAAGAACTCTCAATGTCGACCTTGCCATACCAGATCCCGAAGGAAGATCCTTCATCGATTTGCTCAGTCTAGGAATAGCAGGAATATCTAGATCATCGAGACTACCACGATAAACAGGAGTCTCTCCAGGTATTTCAAAGCTTCTATCCTGTGGTCTGTCATCGAGCAAATCTTCGAGAGATCTAGCACGAGTAGGAGGAATTTGATCATCGACGACGTTAGACGTTCTCGCTGGTCTCTCGCTGTGTCTACCTCTTCCGCCGCGTGACAATCTCTGCTGAAGATGTTGATGTCTTTCATCGCAACGTGCTCTTTCGGCTGCCACGCAACGAGTAAGCTCAGAAATCTGTCCGCGAGTTCTTCTCTCAAGATTAGCCACTTTCAAATCCAATCTTTCATGAGCTTGATCTATATGAGCTTTTAATTCTGCTTTATCTCGTTCTAATTTAGCTTCCATATGCCTGAAGAAGGGTGCACAATAACAAGTATAGCCTACACCAACCGGACCCTTTCTTATATTACCAGCCAAGTCCAAATAATATTGTTCACCCCTTCCTAAAGGATCAGGTGGCAAAGAATCTAATCTTGGTTGTGGAAAAGCGTCCGGATCCGGGTAATAATGGCAACCATAAGGCGACCATTGTCTTCCCATCACAGCTTTCTCGAAATGTACTCTATGAGTTTTTCCACCACTACCTGAACTACCACCCTTGTGTTTCTTCTTGTCCTTTTTAATTGTACAACCATCCCTACTACCACTCGTACCGCTACCAGTTTTCTCCCGTTTCTTCTCGTTTCTATCGCACTTAGTTGGTGCAACAGTACCACCACCTATACCACCACCACTACCAACACCACCAACACTACTACTAACATTAGCACCGTCGACCTTGTCGTTGTTACACGATTCCTCGTCGCGACTCTTGCTACGGGCTCTACTCTTGCTCCTTGCTTTACCGATTATCTCGAGTATCTCTGTCAGGTTTTTGCGACGAGCTATATCCTTCGCCGTTTCGCCCTGCTTGTTTCTCAACGTCCTGTCGCAACCGGCTTCGAGAAGTATCCTCGTCAATTTTCTACGTCCCATAGCTGCTGCGATGTGAAGTGCCGTGTCACCGTTCTGTGTTCGTTTAACAAAAGAAAATATACATTAATATGTATCAAGAATTAAATATACCTTCTTTATTGACACATTCAAAACCGCACACACTGATCATTACAAGTTGAATTATTATTAACTCGTTGTCGATTGATTTTATATTTTCATTTCTTTTTACACACGATTATTATATATATAATAATTTATTTATTAAATTATTATTTTTAATTGTGTAAAATATATAATATATTTTTGTTAAAGAAAAATCATTTTGTAGGTTTTTAATGTTAATTCGAAAGATTTTTATTATATCGTTCGTATCTGCCGAAAATATTTTTTTTTTTACATTCATTAGATATTAATTTACTTTAATCAAATTTTGCTATTATCTATATTGCTATAAATCGTAATTTAAGTTTATTTTATAAGTTGTATTGTTATTTTAAATTCAATTGAAAGTGTTAATATAAAACTTACTTTATTTTGTTCAGAGACTCTGCAAAGTGCTGAAATTAAGATACGCGTAACACCTGCGTGACCATATCGTGCGGATGTATGAAGTGGGGTGTCTCCGTACTGAAAATAAAACAAAACAAAATTATATACATATATATATATATGCATACACGCAGATATATATGAAAATAGAATAAAATTAAAATTATCCAGATATTATATATATACCGAAGGAAGATAGTTGCTTGAGTCGTTAAACCGGATGGGCCCAAGCTCATATGAATGTTCGCTACAACTTAATGATCAAGATGAACGAATCTAATAAATGATTAATCGAGTATACGATTATACGAAAATTAATGACGATAGAAGAAGACGTATGAAAACGGGAAAAATAATTTATTCGAATTATCTTCATTCCAATGTTATCGAGAAAACTTGGTAAAGTTAATTAATAACCTGTTGTAAGAACGCATTTAGAGATCTAACAATATTTTTTCAGAAATAAAATCTATAAATAATTCTTTAATTTCTCTATCAATTATTAACAAGAATAATAATAATAATCTTAGAAAATAAATATTAATGAAAAATAAAATTGTCAAAATGAATCTAGTTTAACAAAAAAAAACAAAAAAATAAAAAAATTAAAATATCGATGCAAGCTAATACTTGGGTTGCATAGAAAAAACATTTCGCATAATATATTTAATTATAAAAAAAAATGAAAAAAGAAAGTATAATTTAAAAAATAAGAACGGATTGTATAACTAATACATTTGGTGATAAATAATAATAGTAATAATAATAATAATTTTGCTGAATAAGTTACATTGTTCTGAAGATCGGGATTGCATCCAGCAAGAAGTAGTTCTCGACAGCTTTGGTTATGGCCATTTTGACAAGCGAGGTGAAGCGGCGCAAATCCAGCTAGATTCCTCGCGTGCAAAGGTGCGCGTTGAGTCCCGAGGGCTTTTGCCAAAGCAGCAACAGTTCTGCTGTATCCTCGCCAGGAGGCTTCGTGCAAGGCCGAGTTTCCATGCTGCAAAACGTTGCATGCAAATTTCTCATATATAACATTATACGCGTTCCCCTTCTCACCCCGTCCCCCCGCACTCACCCCCCTAGCTTCACAGCTAACACGAAACATTCTAATCTATGAGTGGATCGATCCCCTCGTCTTGCGTTAATTTTTTTTATTTATTTATTTCTTTTTTATTGACCAACATGGTCGAGACACCTACCCCTTCTTTTTTTTTATCCCGAAGGGGGGTCATCTTTTCTGACCCGGATAGAATTTATTTTTACTTTTTTTGGTATTGTTGCTTTTGTTCGCATCTCGCATGCGTTTAAAGATTAGATTAACAAATGTTTGGATTAATTGGGTAATGGATTTGAAAAATAATTATTTCGAAATTTTTGAATACAATGGAAACTCAAGTATTCGATGTGATCTAATAATATTCGAAAATTATATTATTAGTTATCTATTCGATTATATTATTCGGAAACTTTTTTATAATACATTTAATTATTATAATATTTAATTACTATCATAAATTTCGTGTTGTCAAATTTTAAAGGAAAGTGAAATGCAATTGTACGTAATTACGTCATTAATATTCACTATAAGTGTGCCCTTTTAACAGTCAAAAAGGATTCACTTTAATTTATCTTTTTATTACGACAAATTTCAATCGTGACTATAAAAAAAAAAAAACAAAACAAAACAAAATAAAATAAAACTAGATAGAAATTTCAATAAATTTTATCGATAGGTACGTTAACGATAAAATAAAACTATAAAAAAAAGGATAATAAGCCTTCCTCTCCTGGTTAGAAGTAACTTCGGACGGTGTTAAAAGCGCCAGTAGATTTATGCAAATAATAGATCCCTTCTAACTATTCTAACCTAGGTTGGAAGGATAACAGCAGCAACAAGCTCGTCATAAAATACGGCCACGGTTATATACCCGTACTAAAATCAAGAGTTTCGTTTACGAGTGCGTTGTTATCGATGCTTGAACCTTACACACAAACACACACACAAACATTATCTTTCTCTCTTTCTCATTCTCTTCCTCCCCCTTTTTTTTACTTTCAATGGAGTGGCTTGAGTTTAATCATGTTCCGCGGACGTTATCAGCGTACATCATGGTCATCCATTCAGAGGGTAATTTATCACGGAGTGTCTCCTTCGTAAAACAGCGTCATAGGTTGGTTGGTTTGTACGTTGCGAACCGGTTGCAGGTGAAAACGACCCCGATGCTGCTGGTCGTACGTGTCACCCTGGGGTTAACGATGATTCCTCTCTCTTTCTTTCTCTCTCTTTATTTTTCTCAAGGCAAAGGGAATCAACTGACATGAGAGAGAGAGAGAGAGAGAAACTGAGATTTTCTTTGCTTGAACCATGGCTACCCCGCTAAACGAAAGGATTTTACTATCAAGTATCGTTCAATGTTATTTTAAGGATTATTCAACTCCATTACACACGCTGCTTTTTTCTCATATCTGTTTCTCTATTGGTTTGTTCGTATGTATATATGTATGTATGTATGGGTTGTGTTTGTAGTAAGAAATAACTTTGTAATTAGAAATAACTTCGATTGCTAGTAACCGATCATTTGAGATTACACGAGACACAACACCAATGTTAGTGAAAACGTATCCCCCTCTAATGATATTCCTGACCGTTATCATCCTCACATAGAATTTTCTCATCTTCTTGAGTCATTTATCAAGCGGTGTCTTTGAATAAAACAACGTCGTATAATCGAACACACACACACACAGTCATTTCAGAATATTTTTATATCGTATTTTATTATACTTGCTTATATAAAGAAAACAAAATATTCAAGTTATTGACGATCTTATTTTTCAACGTTATACATAAGATAAAAAATAAAGAAACAATAATGTGAGTTGTTTAGATGTGAAATTCGTATTATCCTGTGGAAAATAATTGATTTATTCGTTTAGTATTATACGGGATTAGTGTTATTTATTGAATCGTACACGTTGATGTAATAAAAGAAATGGGTGTTTTCATGTCTAATAATAATTGGTCGTAAATTTATTGTTATTTAAAATGTTTTTTTAGTATTGGAGTTAATACTCATTAAAGTATATTCGTTTAAAAATGACATATATATTAAACAATTTCGATTTGATATTATATTTGATGAAAATAATCAATTAAAAGTCATCATATTGATCAGGAACGTTAAAACAAAAAACATGTATTATTAGTTTAAACAATTCAATCTATTAATAAAATATTAACAATGTGTTTATTAATAAATTAATTAAGTGTGTGTATATATGTGTACGTGTATATATATATTGAATGACAGTTATTACGAGGTTGTTTTTTTTATAAAAATAATCAACTGTAAATTATGAATAGTTAAGAACGTTAAAAAAAATGTATTGTTAGTTTAAACAATTCAATCTATTAATAAAATACGTTAGAGCATGCGATATAATTAAAATGATTGTTAATTAATCGAAGGAAGTGTGTATTGTTATTTAAAAGCACGGTGTATACGTCCGATGTACTATCCTCTTCGAAATCAAACAATAAACTGACTCGTTTATCCTCTGCGCAAGTACTTTTGTTAAACGTTGTTTACACGACCTTCCGAATAAGGAAATTGTATTTATTACGAATATTATCTTCGTTATACACATGCGCAACGTTTGGAAAGTCGAATAAATAATATCGAATAAAAGAACTTTCACAGAGAACAACGAGTCAGTCTAACGGAAGATTCTGAAGAGGAAGGAACATCTAAAAGGTAAATCTAGATTTTTTGATTACAATATATATTTTTTTCTATTAATTAATAATCAATTAAGGTATGTTACACCTTTATTCACTTTTGTATAAATAAACGTATCTCATAATAATTATTTATTCGACGTATCTCATCATACATATATACATACATACACACATACATACAATAGATAGATACATACACAAATCACACTACTAAACTGGAATTTTCCATAATTTCGTTCGAGTGTCGATCGATTGTGAATTCTATCTGACTTTTTCTTTTTTTATTCTTTCTTCTATGTTCACTTAAAAAATTTGGAAAGTAACTGTTCAAGTTAGCTAATTATTTAACCATAATTAATATTCCTTTTTATCTTTTTTTATTTTTTATAAAACAATCTTGATATATTTTTAAATTTATGTATGTGTTCAAATTCTTATATCAAAAATACTAAATTATATTATATAACTGTTCAAGTTAGTTGATCATTTAACAATAATTAACATTCCTTTTATATCTTTTTTCCTATTTTTTAAAACAATCTTGATATATTTTTAAATTTATGTATGTGTTCAAATTCTTATATCAAAAATACTGAATTGTATTATAACTGTGCAAATTAGTTGATCATTTAACAATAATTATCATCCCTTTTATATCTTTTTTTATTTTTTATAAAACAATCTTGATATATTCTTACTTTTATATTAGCATCCAAATTCTAGTATCAAAAATACTGAATTGTATTATATAACTATTTAAGTTTATCGATCATTTAACAATAATTAATATTCCTTTTATATCTTTTTTTCTATTTTTTATAAAACAATCTAATTTATTCTTACTTTTATATTAACGTTCAAACTCTTATATCAAAGATACTGAATTGTATTATATAACTGTGTGTGTGTTCAAGTTAGTTGATCATTTAACAATAATTAACATCCCTTTTATATCTATTTTTTATTTTTTATAAAACAATCTTGATATATTCTTACTTTTATATTAGCATCCAAATTCTTATATCAAAAATACTGAATTGTATTATATAACTGTTCAAGTTAGTTGATCATTTAACAATAATTAACATCCCTTTTATATCTATTTTTTATTTTTTATAAAACAATCTTGATATATTCTTACTTTTATATTAGCATCCAAATTCTTATATCAAAAATACTGAATTGTATTATATAACTGTTCAAGTTAGTTGATCATTTAACAATAATTATCATCCCTTTTATATCTATTTTTTATTTTTTATAAAACAATCTTGATATATTTCTACTTTAATATTAACGTTCAACTTCTTATATCAAAACTATCGAATCGTATTATATATATATAAACATCAGAAACACTAGAATAAAACGTAAGTACATTGAGTGAAAGATAGAATCAAGGGATAGGAGTAGTTCCTTTAAGCTGTCGATCTTTCACGAAGGGCAAGCAATCCTTCCCTTCGATGGTTAGAGATCGTTTCTAGAGTTTTCATTGACTCTGATATCTCCTGGCACTCGTCACGATCATGGATCTTCCTACTACTCCATGGATAAGAAGGAAAGTCTAATGGAGACGTGAATACTGAAAGAAGGACTTGGTTCAGCTTGGAAATACTTGAAAGGGCCGAGGCCCTTTCTTCTTATCGTGGGCGGCTCCCCGTGTTGTTGGTAGGTAGGTAACGTCCTGTACTACACATCACGAAACGTCTATTCAATTTAGATCAGCCAACCCTTTTTTCTTCAAGGGTTCACTCCTTTTCTTTTTCTTTCTTTTTTTTTTATTTCATTTTTATTTTAGTTCCTCGATACCTATCGACTTAAGAAAAGAGACAAGGGAAAGAAAAAAGGGTAGGAGGAGGAGGGAATAGAAAAAGGGATAGGAAGAGAAGTAAAACACGTAACTCTTGCTAAGAGATACGCCCTTTTCTGTGTACTTGCCAACAGACATTTGCTTCGTTAGCATTCGAAAAAGATATTATCAATACCGAATCCATTTACTTTGTTGGACTACTTAACTTCTTCTTCTTCTTCTTCTTCTTACAAATTACGAATCCTTTGAACGGTCTCTCTTTCTTTCTTTCTTGGGTAATCAGAAATACCAGGAAGTTCTTATCTTTTATCCAAGTTCAGTACTTAACGCGATAGAGGAATACGTTTATTATTGTGTCAAGGATTTTTCAAATTAGAATTGTAAGTGACAAAATATTAACGATTCATTTTACTATTTTAGATTTTTTATTCAAATGATTTATATTATTGAGTTTATCGTATATAAACAAATTGTTTATTTAATTCTTTGACATACAAATTAGTCCACTTTCAAACTACAGAACAAATTAATTTTATTAATATATTTTCTTATTCAAATGATTTATATTATTGATTTTAATAGTATAAAATAAATTGTTATATTTAATTCTTTGACTTGCAAATTATTCCACTTTCAAAACTAACGAACAAATTAATTTTATTAATATATTTTCTTATTCAAATGATTTATATTATTGATTTTAATAGTATATAAAATAAATTGTTATATTTAATTCTTTGACTTGTAAATTAATCCACTTTCAAAACTAACGAACAAATTAATTTTATTAATCTATTTTCTTATTCAAATGATTTATATTATTGATTTTAATAGTATATAAAATAAATTGTTTTATTTAATTTTTTGACTTACAAATTAGTCCACTTTCAAATCTATCGAACAAATTAATTTTATTAATATATTTCTTATTCAAATGATTTATATTATTGAGTTTAATAGTATAAAATAAATTGTTATATTTAATTCTTTGACTTATAAATTAGTCCACTTTCAAAACTACCGAACAAATTAATTTTATTAATATATTTTCTTATTCAAATGATTTATATTATTGAGTTTAATAGTATAAAATAAATTGTTATATTTAATTCTTTGACTTGCAAATTATTACACTTTCAAAACTAACGAACAAATTAATTTTATTAATATATTTTCTTATTCAAATGATTTATATTATTGAGTTTAATAGTATAAAATAAATTGTTATGTTTAATTTTTGACTTACAAATTAGTCCACTTTCAAAACTAACGAACAAATTAATTTTATTAATATATTTTCTTATTCAAATGATTTATATTATTGAGTTTAATAGTATAAAATAAATTGTTATGTTTAATTTTTTGACTTACAAATTAGTCCACTTTCAAAACTAACGAACAATTAATTTTATTATTATTTTCTTATTCAATGATTTATATATTGATTTTAATAGTATAAAATAATTGTTATTTTAATTCTTGACTTGCAAATTATTCCACTTTCAAAACTAACGAACAAATTAATTTTTATATTTTTCTTATTCAAACGATTTTATTATTGAGTTTAATCGTATATAAATAAATTGTTATATTTAATTCTTTGACTTATAAATTAGCCCACTTTCAAAACTACTCATACATTTACATTCGAAATACTTAACATTTTTTATATAGATCAGATAAATACAATTTTTTTTTTTTTATAATTAATAAATAAATAAAATGCGATAAATGAATAATATTAATTATCAAAAGAAATGTATAAAATTATTATCATTTGATACGAATCGATATACTGATACTACAATTAATATTAAAATAAACATTGAACATTGTATAATAAATAAAAGTTTAAAAGTTGTTAAAAAAAAGAAAGTAGAAGTATTCTCCAATGAGAAGAAGAAGAAGGAGGAGGAGGAGGAGGAGGAGGAGGAGGAGGAGGAGGAGGAGGTTTTTGGGATCCTTGACCAAGATCGAGAACGTCTCTCTCATCTTGCATGCATACCCGACGTCATTAACGAAGATGGGGAGGGGGGAGGCGGGAACCAGTTCGAAAAATAAAACTAAGAAAGGGAAAAGAGAAGAGAAAGGAAAAGAAAAGAAAACAGAAAGAGAGAGAGAGAAAGATAGGGGGAGTGAGATAGAAGGACGGTAACAACAGCAGCAGCAGCAGCAGCAACTGCAACTGCAACTGCAACTGCAACATGGGGACCGGTATATACCACCTTCGGTATTCCAAGTGGTCAGTTTATTTTTTTGCGGGTGCAATTTGCCGCTGGTGTCCCACGTATCGGTTTCATGCTGTGACGTAGATATGATATGATCCTTCACGAGTATTTTATTCGTTTATTTTTAGATCAACCGTAACGCCACCATTCTCGATATCTAATTTCGTCGATTTCTTTAATACACCGTTTATCGAATTATTAACATTTTATTAGAGACGTGTTGTATATCTTCTTCTGTAATTTTGTTCTTTTTCATTATTTTATCCTATGGTTCCATGATCATTTGTTTTTGGAATGTAAATTTCTTTTGCGAGTATAAATCGAATAAAAAGTGACGAAACGGTTTATTTAAGTTTTCGGGGAGAATTAATAATTTCATTTATTGTATCATATAATAATTAATAATCTAATAATTCTCGATAAAATTAGCAACATAAAAGGAAAGAACTTAAATTTTACTTCAATCGTGTGTTAGTTTTAATGCGATTGATTTTTGTATAATTTTACTTTTGATAAAATTTTTATTATTAATACAAATATTTGATATAATATAATATATAATAATTCTATTTAATTGTATAATTTATAGATTATAATTTTGTTAGTAATAATAATTTTATTTTTTAAATATATAATATATCATCAAGTTGTTCTCTGATATTTTTACATATCCAATTTTTGTACGATTATTATTACGAATTTGATTCGAATAATAATAATATCTAGAATTTTTCTTGAAAATTGTTGTCTTTTTTTGTCTTTCAATATTTCAACTTATTTATTTTCTTATTCTCTTCCGTATAGACCTTTTGTCCATCTTAAAGGACGACCCTGAAAGGGCCAAGTATCGTCGAAGTATCGTCGAAGCATCGTCGTGTTCTTTCGTTCTTACCACTCTCTCTCTCTCTCTCTTTCTCTCTCGTGATTGTATCTTCGTGAAAAAGAGAAAGAAATAAAGGAAGGAATAAAGGATAGAAGAAAAAGAGAAAAAAGGTATATACGAGATTCTTCTTCTCTTTCTTCATCGTGAAGTAAGTAAGTAAATAAGTAAATAAGTATTCACAGACTCGTGAGAGAAGGGTTTCTCGTTCTTGATCGATCATATTTATGACAGAAGGATTGAACAACAAAGAAAAGTAACATTAGTATTGAGTAACATTATTTAAATAATTTTAATTGAAAATAAAATACAATTCATGCTCTGAATTTTGATGGAAGGATCTAGATTACTTCATATACTTCAAAAGTTTTTTTTTCTTTTGTTTTTGTATTTGAAAGATGGGAGAAAAAAAAGGTGATTTATTTAAATATATACTCAATACTTTTTTTAGAACGATAATTTGAAAATTTGGTTCAGGGTTACGTCAAAAAATGACGATTTCAACACATTTCGTATGATACAAATATTTCCATCGTACAATTTTATTTTAACACCTAACAGATGAATCCTATTATATAATAAAAGTTTAGAAATGAAATTTTGAAAATTCAATTTCATTAACATTGCAATAGATCTTGACAAATTCGAACAATCCTCATATAACACAAATATTTTAATCGTATAGGTTAATACAACACGTTACAGATAAACCTGTATTATAGAAGTATAAAATTGACTTATCCACCCTTATTATTTCCATTCAAAATTTAGCAATGAGAAAAAAAAACAGATAAACCTTTACGATACTTTCCGAATAATATTTAAAAAATAATAATTCACGTTCTAAAACGATACTTTCCTTTTATCACAAGGAATGGAAAAGTAGAAAAATTTTAGGTTAGAAAAGAAGAAAACAACGAAGAAGCAGAAGAAGAAAAAGAAAAAGAATAAAAAAAAGAATAAGTAAAATAAATAAATCTTTACGATACTTTTCGAATAATATTTCAAAAATAATAATTCACATTCTAAAACGATACTTTCCTTTTATCACAAGGAATGGAAAAGTAGAAAAATTTTAGGTTAGAAAAGAAGAAAACAACGAAGAAGCAGAAGAAGAAGAAAAAAAAGAATAAGTAAAATAAATAAACCTTTACGATACTTTTCGAATAATATTTCAAAAATAATAATTCACATTCTAAAACGATACTTTCCTTTTATCACAAGGAATGGAAAAGTACAAAAATTTTAGGTTAGAAAAGAAGAAAACAACGAAGAAGCAGAAGAAGAAAAAGAAAAAGAATAAAAAAAAGAATAAGTAAAATAAATAAACCTTTACGATACTTTTCGAATAATATTTCAAAAATAATAATTCACATTCTAAAACGATACTTTCCTTTTATCACAAGGAATGGAAAAGTAGAAAAATTTTAGGTTAGAAAAGAAGAAAACAACGAAGAAGCAGAAGAAGAAGAAGAAGAAAAAGAAGAAAAAGAATAAAAAAAAAAGAAAAAAAGAATAAGTAAAATAAAAAAACAAGAAGCTGAAGCGAAGTAATCGACGATTTGCCGTAGGTATACTACTACCTTTCCTCTTTCTCTCTTCCACGACTATCCGGTATCTTCCGATCTCCCGAAGAGGCTTCCAAGCCGGATGCCCCGATGCAAGAAAAAGAAAAATAACAAGAAAAAGAGAGAAAGATAGAAAGAGGAGAGGAGTCTGTAGAAACATCCCGAAGAAATCGTTAAAGCGAGAACGTAGAAAGCCCTAAGCCGTGAGTTTCTCGTCTGCGGGAGGATATCGTTTGACTTCGCGAGATCATTTGTAGGCAATTACGTTCTTATCACCGTTTGCCTCACGTGTTTATTGGACGGCGATTAGGTTCACCACCACCACCACCACGATCTGCACCCTTTTCTAATTTCTCTTTCTATCTACCTATCTTTTTAAACTTACTCTTTATTTATTTATTTCATTTTTACTTTTACTTTTGCATTTACTTTTACTTTCTACTTATGCATTCATCCATCTTTCTTACTCATGATTACGTTAAGGTAGAAATAACGAGGGTAAATATTAGTAGTGGATGTTACACTACGTTTATTAAGTAATTCTAGTACCTGTGTATCCACTTCTTCTAATCGTTCGCGAATTTATGTTCAAATAATTTGTATCGATATATTGAAAATTTAAAGGTAATATTTATATGAGGTACAACTCATTCAATATGATAGTTGTATTGTAAATTGTTTCTTTTTTTTAAATATTTATAATAATTTTGTGAATTTTCACATTGGATTAATCGTAGTGTTGAAATTAATTATTACGTATATTACCAGCGATATTAAAGTTTACTAAAGTATGAACTCATGATTTGGGACTCATTTTACATACGTTAAATGATCTTTTTTCTTAATAATATTTTTATCATATGAAATGTAGAAAGTATCGTAACGGATAGGAAATAATTCGTAATAATTTGACATTTAAAAAAGAAATAACAAAGAAAAGCAATATAATAGAAGATTTTGTACTCTGATGATCAAAAAGAAAATATCCACACTCATACAATATAATTAATAACAACAATAATAATAATAATACAAAATAAATCGTTAGAAAACAAAATATTTCTCAACATTTCTATCCCCCTTCTGTTATATCAGAAAAAAAGTAAAGTACGAAAGGAAAAAAAAAAATTAAAATAAAGCAATTTACGATCGAGACTAAAAATACATTTTCTCGATGCGTATCTCATGATTATACATTAAACAAAAAAAAATACAAAAAAAATAACAAAAATAACAAAATATTTCAAAAGAAATTGGACGATAATTGAACTAAAAGAAAAGAAGAAAAAAGAAAAAAAGGAAAAGGAATAAACGTTATCGACGTGGTTATCATCGTGGTTATCATCGTGCGTATTACGATAATAATTGATCTATCAGCGCGACACGTAGCCGACGCACGTGTAATAACGGCCGAGGGCTACTTCTCGTTCTAACTCACACACACACACACATACACACATCACATACACACACGTATGCATCCATTCGTGCATGGAACCTATATACTACTACAGAAAGGAGTGCACAAATTTATACACATGTTCATACCTACGTATGAAACATTCTACGCATTCACGCGTTACATATACATCCACAAATAGACACATACAGCAGACACACAGACATACACAGCAGGACTGACAGACATACACACCAGACAGACAGTCAGACAGACAGACAGAGACGAACCTATCTTGAACGGGTTTGTCGTAACACACATACACACATACACACATCACACATACACACACGTATGTATCTATTCGTACACAAACCCATAGAAATGAGTGCACAAATTTATACATACGTATACGTACGAACATTCTACGTATGCACGCTTTACACACATACATATATGAATTAATAGACACACAGCATATATACAGATGCACAGACAGACAGACAGACAGAAAGAGATGAACCTACCTCGAGCGGGTTTGTCGCGTGTGCCATGGTTCATCGACCAGTGTGTCTTGCTGTGGTTCCACTATTGGTGGTTCACCAGTATCTTTCTCTCTCTCTCTCTTTCTTTTACACACATACATACATATATATATGTTTCTTTTTCTTTCTAACAGGCAGCCATTACGAAGAAACCAACTCGAGCAACTCGACTTTCTCGCTCGTCTTCCTTCTACCGTCCGTCCAACCTTTTTCCTTGTTGCACGTACTGTAGACTTTCTGTAAGTACCGACTGCGGTCTGCCACGAGAACGGACGCTGTATTAACCACAATGTAGCGGACACAGGGTCGGACGGATGGACGGACGAGGCGCGAATCTATCGATACTTTTATTTTCTTTTTTTTTCTTTTTTTTTTTAGCTCTTGTTCTTCTTCTACTTATTTTTTTTCGATTATTCTTTCTTTTAAGATCTTTTAAGATCGTATACTTATATTAGTTTATTGGTGTAAATTGGAAATAGATCATCGTAGAACAGTGATAATGTAAGTAGAACTTTTATGTTCTCTTTTTTTATTTTTTTATTTTTTTTTATCTCTTGTTCTTCTTCTGCTTTTTTTTCGATTATTCTTTCTTTTAAGATCGTATACTTATATTAGTTTATTGGTGTAAATTGGAAATAGATCATCGTAGGTCAGTGATAATGTAAGTAGAATGAGAAATAACGAAATGAGGGGGTGGTTTTATTATGAAAGTAAACGTTTTCAACGCGAGTAATATTAAGTTTATTATATTTATTATTAAGTTTATTATTTATTATTTATTTTTTTTATTTATTATTTATTATTTAATATTATTATTTATTTAAAACAAAATATTATATTTATGTAGAAAAAGAAAATAATCTTAGCGAGGAATAGAAATTTTATTATTAGAAGTTAAACTATCTATGATTTTTATATCACGATGAAGATATTATTTTCAAAAAATGCGACAAAAGTAGACAATCTTTCTTTATTTACATTCTTTCAATTAAAGGTTAGGTTTCCCCTCATCCTACTCGTTTAAAACTAACCATAAATTGAAGCATTTTTAAAATTCTTTTCTCTTTTAATCAAAGATTAGGTTTCCCCCTCACCCTATACTCGTTTAAAACTAACGATATAAATCTAACAATTTAGTACAATTCATTTCTCTTGTAATCAAAGATTAGATTTACGATAACACCCGTAGAAAACTAGGAAAATCTAGGAGGAATAGTTTGATTTGACAACAGCAAGTACAAGATGGTAGCTCGAGATCCATTGGAATTGATCTGGCCTTCGGATTGGTGAGGAAGGAAAAAAGGAAGAGGTACAAAAACAAAAGAAAAAAACAAAAAAAGAAATAAAAAACATGTGACGAATGTTACAGGACGAGAAGGATCGAAAGGATGTAACGTACGAACTTGTGTTCCGTCCGTCCCTGACATCCCTTGAACGTCTCGGAAAGTTGATCTCCCTTCTTCCCTTTTCTTCTCTCTCTTTCTCTCCCTTCAAAGAGAGGATCATTCCCTTTCCTCGCTGCATTGTTGCGCGTAGCAAGAAAGAAAGAGAGAGAGAGAGAGAGAAAGATATACGCGTTTGAAACCATCTCGACCATTTTCACGCCTGCAATTCTTGCCAAGATCATTTCATTTGCTTTTTTTAATAACTATCTTTTAAAAAGGTCTTATATAGAGTCATTGATTGTAATCAACTGTCATCAATTTTTTAACCTTTCCGGTTACTCGAATTTATAACCGACGGTTATTACAATAACCAGTCACGATCGTAACAAACAAATTTGTTCTATCAATTATTATTTTCTTTTTTTTTTCTTTCTTTTTGAAAATTATAACATTATTTTTAATTATATTTTTGATTGTAATCAACCTGTCATCAATTTTGTAACCTTTCGGTTACTCGAATTTATAACCGACGGTTATTACAATAACCAGTCACGATCGTAACAAACAAATTTGTTCTATTAATTATTATTTTCTTTTTTTTTTCTTTTCGAAATTATAACATTTATTTTTAATTATATTTTTGATTGTAATCAACTGTCATCAATTTTGTAACCTTTCCGGTTACTCGAATTTATATCCGACGGTTATTACAATAACCAGTCACGATCGTAACAAACAAATTTGTTCTATTAATTATTATTTTCTTTTTTCTTTTCTTTTCGAAAATTATAACATTTATTTTTAATTATATTTTTCTCATTTTTGTAATATATTATGAAGTTGTTTTTTAATCGTTTGTTATACGTGTATTAGTGTTTGAAATGTGAGTTATATATTTTATTAAGTAGTGTAGGTTTTAAAAATATTTTTATTGGCGTTATTTATTTTTAATTATTTTTATAATAGTTAATCGTTGTGGTTATATGTGTTAATGTTTATTAGAAAGTGTAGATATTAAAAATATTTTTCATTGACATTATATATTTTTAATTATTTTTGTAATAATTAATCGTTTTTATTATACGTGCATTCGTGTATTTAAACATAACTAATATTTATTAGAAAGTGTAGATATTAAAAATAATTTTCATTAGCGTTATATATTTTTAATTATAAAATATATTTTTTTCTCATTATTGTAATAGTTAATCGTTTGTAATACGTGCATTGATGTATTCAAACATAACTAATATTTATTAGATACTCTATACTTCAAAAATATTTTTTATTGGTATTATTTAACTTTTAATTATTATTTTTTTCTTCTCATTTTTGTAATAAATATTGTCAAAATTGTTTTCCAATCGTTTGTTACACGTACATTAGTGTTCGAAACACGAGTAATATTTATTAGACAGAGTGTAGGTTTACTCGAAAGTAACCAAAACGATTCGATTCGGCTTATTATCGATCGAAAGGGCACGTTGTGGTATTGTTTTTGCAATCGGTCATGGGGAACCGAACATCGATGAACGGAAACGAGGCGAATCCCCGTTGTCTATAAAACCGCTAACGAGCCTCAGCTGCGAAAACATCGATATACTTCTGCTATAGATCATGCTCATTGATCGTGGCTGATATTTCTTCGTGGGTAAATTGTATTACATCTGTTAGTATATATGTTTCTTACCATTTCCCTAACATTCATTACACATTTTAATCTTCGATACACAATACAAGTAATTATTATTTTTTAATATTTTTTATTTTAATTTTTTTTTTTTATTTAGATTAAAATAAACTTGATGTTTATAGTGAATTAGAATAATAAAAAAGAAAACACGTTCGTTCGATATCCATGTCAATTTCTTTTTATCACAATATTTATTTGAAAGTTTAATTATATTTGAATTAAAAAAAAAAGAAATATATATATAAAATTTATAAATTTTGTTGGATTTCGATAGAAAATTGGAATTAAAATTAGAAACAAATTAGATGCGTGTGTTATACGATCCTCGTATATAACGCAAATATTTCTATCACACAATTTTATTTTCAAAACGTAACGTTTCGAAATGAAATATTTGTAAAACTTTCAAACCTTATTAAACATTGTAATAATTCTTGACAAATTTGAACGATCGTACAAAATATTTTTCCATTTTTTTCTAAAGTTTTATTTTAACACGCGCGTGTGGTGGCAAGGTCACAATTACAATAAAAAAAACGTATGGTTATTTTTCTTCTTATTTTTGTTTTTTGTTTTTGTTTTCATTGCAAAGTTCACTGTTAATCTCGATACGAACTTGGCATCTCATACGATTAAAGATTAAAGAATCGAACAAGTAGCGAGGAGTCTCGTTGAGTTTGTATTTCCGTCAGTTTGGAAAGGTACTTTAATCGGAATAGTAGAAAGAGAAAGAGAGAAAGAGAGAGAAAGGGAGAGAAAACGGAATGATAAACGAAAGCTGCTTCGTGGCAGCTCGATCTGGGCACGGTCTTAAAGGTTCCGCTATAAATCTAGATCTGGTGTATCGCATTTATCGTTAGATTATCGTTCTCGTATGCTTTTATCCTTTTTAACGTATAATATTAAAGATATCTAAGCATGAGAAATGCGCGATCGGTTATTTATGCATTTTATTTACAAAAAAAAAAGTTTACCATCTCTCGAAAAATAATATCAACGATTCCAAACGAAAAAAATACGATAAATCGTGAATTTTCATTAAAAAAAAAAAATAAAACAAAACAATTTTGTTCGTTTAAAAGAGAAACCGTATACAGTAAAAAAAAAAGAAAAGAAGAAAAATCGCATTAATCGTAAATAGGAATTTGTTGCAATCATTTATGCATTTTATTTACAAAAAAAAAGTTTACCATCTTTCGAAAAATAATATCAACGATTCCAAAGAAAAAAAATACGATAAATCGTGAATTTTCATTAAAAAAAAAACAAAACAATTTCGTTCGTTTAAAAGAGAAACCGTATGCAGTAAAAAGAAAAAAAAGAAAAGAAGAAAAATCGCATTAATCGTAAATAGGAATTTGTTGCAATCATTTATGCATTTTATTTACAAAAAAAAAGTTTACCATCTTTCGAAAAATAATATCAACGATTCCAACGAAAAAAAAATACGACAAATCGTGAATTTTCATTAAAAAAAAAAAACAAAACAAAACAATTTCGTACGTTTAAAAGAGAAACCGTATGCAGTAAAAAGAAAAAAAAGAAAAGAAGAGCGTTAAAAAAATCGCATTAATCGTAAAATAGGAATTTGTTGCAATCGAAAGGTGTCAATGAAAAATTTGAATATTGCAAAATATGCAAACAACAACAAAAACAACAAATAAATCGTATGCAAATCCAAATACGCGAATAGAGATTGAAACGTCTCGATTTCGAGTGGGTTTGAAATTATCGGAAGAATGTATCACCTTGACCGTTCGTTCGACCATGTTGCCGTTGCAAACGTTTGAGCGTGGTTTTAAAAAATACAAAATAAAACAGAAAAAAAAAGTACAAAAGCGTGGAAAGCCGACGTAAACGTCCCGTGGCCGTGTTAGCGAGTTCTGCCACGCCTACGTGCGAATTCGTTTTACCTTTCTCTCTTCTTTGCCTCTTTACCTTCTTTTATATGTATATGTTACATGCATAAATATATGTACCCCCATATGTATGTAACACGTGTAACTTGGCGTTACTTTTTTGTAAAATAAAAAGGAATACCTTTGAAATAAAGGAAATCCTGGAAGTGTTTGATAAATTGTCAAATATTTAATCTTATTGAATTACTTTTAATGAATTTATAAATTAGAATTAATTTGACTGTGACATCAAATGAAATTTGAATAAAGAAATTCGCGAAAGTGTCTTATTATAAATTGTCAAATATTTAATCTTATTGGATTACTTTTAATGAATTTATAAATTAGAATTAATTTGACTGTGACATCAAATGAGATTTGAATAAAGAAATTAACGAAAGTGTCTTATTATTAATTGTCAAATATTTAATCTTATTGGATTACTTTTGATAAATTTTTCAATTAAAATTAATTTGGCTGTGACATCAAATCAGATTTGAATAAAGAAATTCGCGAAAGTGTCTTATTATAAATTGTCAAATATTTAATCTTATTGGATTACTTTTAATGAATTTAAAATTAGAATTAATTTGACTGTGACATCAAATGAGATTTGAATAAAGAAATTTGCGAAAGTGTCTTATTATAAATTGTCAAATATCTTATTGGATTACTTTTGATGAATTTTTCAATGAAAATTAATTTGACTGTGACATCAAATCAGATTTGAGTAAAGAAATTAACGAAAATGTCTTATTATAAATTGTCAAATATTTAATCTTATTGGATTACTTTTAATGAATTTTTCAATTAAAATTAATTTGACTGTGACATCAAATGAGATTTGAATAAAGAAATTCGCGAAAGTGTCTTATTATAAATTGTCAAATATTTAATCTTATTGGATTACTTTTGATGAATTTTTCGATTAAAATTAATTTGACTGTGACATCAAATGAGATTTGAGTAAAGAAATTCGCGAAAGTGTCTTATTATAAATTGTCAAATATTTTTTATTGTAATACAAATTTTCTTATTAATTTTGACGAATTTATAAATTAGAATTAATATAATGATTCGAATAAAAGAAATCTCTACAAAATTTTCAGATTACTTATGGAAAATAAATTTGTCAATAAAATTTTAATCTCAAATCATGGTTCCTATTGTATCATAAGTTTGACAAGAGTAATAATCGATTAATTATAATTAAATAATCGATAATATAATAATAAATAATTAATATTATAATAATAAATAATAATAATAAATAATAAAATAATAATAACAAATAATAAAATAATAAAAATCGTGTTATCATTAAAAATCATAAAATATAAAATATATATAACACAGAATGTGACAGTAAAAAAATGAGGAAGAAATTATTACATCGTATAAAGATAGAAAAGTATAATAAACATAATAATAAAAGAAATAACATAAATGAACTCCATCCACAGCCCCCAGTGGCAATGTACTCTTTATCGCGTTATCATGCCCACAACGTGTTCTAATCTTATCACGTGTACAGAATGTTAGAAACGAATGTAAGATCTATCGTCGGTATCGTAATAAGACTGTAATTTATGTTAACTGTTATTGGAGGGGGTGGACAACGAGAATTATCTTTGAAATTCATTCTTGACAGATTCTATTTATATCTATCTTTCTCTTTCTTGCTTTCTTTCTTATCTTTTCTCGTTGACCTAGCCCAATGCACGTTAGCCAAATGTGGAAAGACGTGGACGTGATTTATGAAAAGGAAACAAGGTAGTTCGTGATCGTGTTGAAACGAGCCTAATCGATGTCCCTTTAGTTAGTATAGAATATAACAAAGTACATAGCATACACACACATACATACATGTAAGAAAACATATATGAGAAATGAAGTATAAGTAACAAGTATCTACGTGAATATATGATGCATAATTTATACGAATGAAGAAATGTAGTATTAAGTAAATAAATTTGACGAGATGCAGAGTAAATGTATCTAAGTACTGTGTTAAAGGATGTTTAACGGTAAATTAATGTTTACAGGTGTGTCTTAAAGTTTAACAAGCAACAATGGACATAAAAAATGTTTTCTTTTTATATCTCGTATGTTGTAATAGGTGAAATATTTTTTAAATCAATTGATATAAAGTTTTATTATTTTATATTAATTTGAGAAATGGAGTATAAGTAACAAGTATTTACGTGAATATATGATGCATAATTTATACGAATGAAGAAATGTAGTATTAAGTAAATAAATTTGACGAGATGCAGAGTAAATGTATCTAAGTACTGTTAAAGGATGTTTAACGGTAAATTAATGTTTACAGGTGTGTCTTAAAGTTTAACAAGCAACAATGGACATACAAAAATATTTTCTTCTTATATCTCGTATGTTGTAGTAGGTGAAATATTTTTTTAAATCAATTGATATAAAGTTTTATTATTTTATTAATTTGAGAAATGAAGTATAAGTAACAAGTATCTACGTGAATATATGATGCATAATTTATACGAATGAAGAAATGTAGTATTAAGTAAATAAATTTGACGAGATGCAGAGTAAATGTATCTAAGTACTGTTAAAGGATGTTTAACGGTAAATTAATGTTTACAGGTGTGTCTTAAAGTTTAACAAGCAACAATGGACATAAAAAAATATTTTCTTTTTATATTTCGTATGTTGTAATAGGTGAAGTATTTTTTAAATCAATTGATATAAAGTTTTATTATTTATATTAATTTGAGAAATGAAGTATAAGTAACAAGTATCCACGTGAATATATGATGCATAATTTATACGAATGAAGAAATGTAGTATTAAGTAAATAAATTTGACGAGATGCAAAGTAAATGTATCTAAGTACTGTGTTAAAGGATGTTTAACGGTAAATTAATGTTTACAGGTGTGTCTTAAAGTTTAACAAGCAACAATAGACATAAAAGAATATTTTCTTTTTATATTTCGTAGGTTGTAATAGGTGAAGTATTTTTTAAATCAATTGATATAAAGTTTTATTATTTTATATAATTTGAGAAATGGATTTAATTTTTAATTACGATTGTGTTTAGGTATACTTATGATTAAAATAATTCAACGATTATAATAACACTCGTGAATCTTTATTTAAATATTTTATATATTTATTGGGTTTATAAATGTTTGAATTTTTAACGATTGTTTTTTAAGTATTTTTAAAGTTATATGTGATATATGATTATAATATTTATTAATTATTTGATTCAACATTTTTTGTTGTTTGATTATTTTTACAAACAATTGTTTGTTCTTGATGATCATGGTAATTAATCTAACTAAGGATTACACGAGATTGAATGTCAAATAAGATTCGATTCAACGCTTAAATCGATCGAGTTAAGCTCAATAACTCGATACTTTACCGATTTAATCCGATTACACGCATTTTTTTCTCACGATCATCGTCGTTTGTCTTATTAAATCATTTGTATTTTTATATTTTTATTTTCCACGTTGAGAAAAAGGATTAAAATAAAATATTATTCTCGTAAAATTGAGATAGTTATCAACGTTTCAAAGAATTTCCATTCCAATCTCACAAATTACAATAATTTAATTTACAAATTTATTTATCATTAAATTTTTATAATATTAAAATAGAGAATATTTTATCGTTTTCTAAAAATCGATAGATTAATTTTTAAACTTAGTTAATATCTCGTACAATTATTATTGAATTATTAATATTATAAAAACAAATGTTTGATAATTTCGAATGACCTAATCGAATTCCACAAATGGAAAAATTAACATCAAAAAAAATGAAGATTAGAACAAAAAATCGAATCGAACATTATTCAGCAATAATCGAATAGCGGTAATAATAACGAAGATTAGAAAGAAAAAAGAAAATTGAATTAAATGAAGAACAAAAAGTAACTAAACATAATACCGATAAGATTCATTTCATTAAAACCGAGTTAATAAATCATTTCGCATCACTATAGTATTATGATCGAATCATTATTACACATTATCACATCGTTAAATCTATTATTATTATATTATTACCATTTTCTTTTCTATTTTTTTTCTTTTCTTCTTAGACAAGTTCAATTAAGACGCGAATAAAGATACAACGATGAGTATACGGGAAAAAAAAAATTGTATAATTATACTCGTATTAGATATAATGATTCTTTATCTCATTCTCAAGATGAGAAAAAATTCAAGATATAACGATTTAGATCATGATTGGATCGTCGTATTAAATGAAATAATAACGTATATAGTACGTTTAGATAATTTAATACTAAACGTACACCATCAATCACGTATACTTATTATTTCAATACTATAGTATTTTCAAAAAAAAATCATATATGTATAGCAACAAAATATACCATTTATGCAATAAGAATTTTTGCATAAATATAATAATATAATAATAAATAATAATATAATAATAAATAATATAATAATAAATAATAATAATAAAATAATATAATAATAATAAATAATATAATAATAAATAATAATAATATAATAATAATAATAAATATATAATAAAATAAATAATCTAATAATAAATATATAAAATAAATATATAATAATAAATAATAAATAATATAATATATAAATAAATAATATAATATAATATCATAATATAATATATAATATAATAATTATCATAATAAAATTTGCATTTCGGTATTTTTGAAATCACCGAATAACACAATACAACTTGAAAGAAATTCTTCTAAAAAAAAAAAAAAAAAAAATTGACAATCAAATTCATTTGACCAATCATGGGTAACGTTTAGTATTAAAGTAAGTTGAGGAAAATAAGGATGTCATAAAGATGTTAATCGTCACCGTAAACGGGACACGTTTTACTATAAAAAGTAAAAACTACTTTTCTTTTTTATTTGTATTCGAATGATTTCAAACTCGTAATCTGTAACCACCGAGTTGAATCAGTTCGTTGTTGTTGTTGTTGTTGTTGTATTGGTGATACGTTTCGAACTATATTAGGTTTGAGAAAAGCGCGTAGGTTGATCCTCAGGATTACAGGATCACATACATACATACATATATATACATACGTAGATGTGTTGGAACGTTTAACGCGTGCCTTTCTCGATGACCAATGAATGTGTCGTTTCAACATTCCATTCTCGATATCTCGAAATCCTGTTTTAAATATATAGCATTCGAAATTTGTATTATTATCAGGTATTATTTTAAAAAGTTTATTTGAAAAATAATATCAAAAAATTAAATATATAATATTCGAAATTTGTATTATTATCAGGTATTATTTTAAAAAGTTTATTTGAAAAATAATATAAAAAATTAAATATATAGTATTCGAAATTTGTATTATTATCAGGTATTATTTTAAAAAGTTTATTTTTGAAAAATAATATCAAAAAATTAAATATATAATATTCGAAATTTGTATTATTATCAGGTATTATTTTAAAAAGTTTATTTGAAAAATAATATAAACAAATTAAATATATAATATTCGAAATTTGTATTATTATCAGGTATTATTTTAAAAAGTTTATTTGAAAAATAATTATTATTTTTTTTTACTTTCTTTCAATAATGAACGGTAATTAGAATCGTTATTTTTACAAATAAAATGATTACTTTTTTTAAATTTTTATTTTGTATCTCCTTCATTGTGGTTTATTATTATTACGTAAGTTTTTTTTTTCTTTTTTTTTTTAGAAATAGTCAAGTTTAATTTAATTTTTCATTCGATGAACATATACGAGGATGGGTTGAAAAGTTTTGAGCCTATAGATATTTATTATGTGTGTGTGTGTATGTGTTTTGTTTTATAATTAATATTATAATTAAAATTTATAATGTTGACGAGATGATAAGAATCGAACAAATAAAAATAATAAGATTAATAAGCTACAATATTAATAATATAATACAGTTTAGAAAATAATTAAAAATTCATATATATGTATTTTTTGTTGTATAAATTTTGTCGAAAAAATGAAAGAAAAGCAAATAGAGAAAAGAACGAAGGTTGCGAAAAAGTATTGCAAATAGGGCTTAACCGCTATTTAACTTTATTGCTATCGGATTCAGCGAAGTAGTGGAATTGAATTCACGGTATGTAGATGTCCCTTTTATTTCATTTTTTTTGTTTTCTCTTCCTTTCTTTCCTCTTTCTTTTCTTTTCTTTCTTTCTTTGAGAGAAGACGAATTGCTTTGCAAGTCGTAGAATACCTGCACTCTCCGAGAGATACTGTTGCATGGAAATCTTTAGCTTTTTAGTATGCGTTCTTATGTACTACGTGCATATATATGCGCGTTTGTTTTTGTGTATGTGTTTTAAATGTAGAAATAAAAAATACGAGAGAGTGTATGAGTGAGATAGAGGGTTGGTAGGGGGTACGAAGAGGAGGGAAAAGAAAAAAAATACGAGTTACCGGGAAGAATTTGCCGGTATTATTCAGTGTGTGCCGAGGGAAAAATACTTGGCATTAATCTTAAGCTTCTCACACAGGTTAAAACGATAAACACGAGAAAAGAATATCACCTGCTCTCGACTATGGTTAAAGCGAGCATACTATGGAGAAACGAACACATATTTCCATATACGAATAACCGGATTAGTCGCAGATGTTTTTTTTTTCTTTTTACTTTTCGTTCAACGTTGTTGTTGTTGGTAAAGTTTTGTTTAGGATGCATTGTATTGTACAATTTTTTTTTTTTAAATCTATAACGATAACTCTCGTCGTTTCGTTTTCATTCGAATAAAAATGTTTCCCCCCCCCCGCTTAATTTAACGTTGAAAAACGGAAATGAAAATTATTTTTATACGATGCGAATTAATCGAAATAATTTTTTTTTTTTTTTTTTTTTACATGTTAAAAATAAAAACGATTAATGATACGTTTAAAAATTGACGTCGTTATTCTTTTCCTTTTTTTTTTAAACAGCGATGAATTTTTAAAACATTATAAATATTTTTTAAAAATATACTTTGTCAATGTTTTTATTATTATTATTATAATATATAATATATATTATTATTATAATTAATATTATTATTATTAATATATGAATAACAATTGTGTAACTTAATAATTTATCGATATAATCTATTAATCAAGGATAAAATTTAAAAATATTTTCTTTTTAATTTGCATCGTGAAAAAAAAAATCATCGATAAAAATTGTTGCCAGGATACAAAAAAAAAAAAAATAAATTCCTGGAGCATTCGCAATGACCAATTAAAAGATTCTGGGCTTCATTAACGTGAAATTCGTTGAATAAGATTGCGCGCGCGCGCGCGTGTGTTGTGTGTGTGAGAGAGACAGAGAAAGAAAAAACGAGTTAAAAGTCAGAATCGTTTTAAACGAAAATGGTCAAGAAAGGGAATGGGACAGTCAAGGTGGTAGGAGTGGTTATGACGTACCGAAAAAGACATTCTTCCGTTTTAAAGATTTTTACAACGGTGTAAACAGGACTTGAGGGGTACCATAAGCAGTGAGAAGCTCACGGTTCAAGGCTCACGAATGCATTCCTTATTTTACCGCTCTCTTTGCTTCAATCCGAACGATGCTTCGAATACTTATCTTCCTGTCCAACCATTTTTCAATATGTGTTGGTACGTATACGTGTATGTGTGTTACAATCTATACTATAGAATATGTATATGTATATGTATATGTTTTACAGGATTTTATAAAATGTCAATTAAGATTAGCTAATGTATACTTTGACATACATTTTTAGTTGTTCAGTCAATTTATAGAATGTTCAAAAAATTTTGATTAATCTAAATAAAATATATGTTATAGTTGGGTCAGGATTTTTTGTGGGTTTTTTTTTCCTATCTTGCGTCAGGGTTACGTCAGGATGTTTTTCAAAGCTTTTTCAGTGTTTACTTTTTCTTAATCGTGTCATGGTTTTTTCAGTATTTTTTTAGAGTTTTTTTTTCAAAGTTGAATCGTTGTTATTTCAATAATTTTGAAAGGGTTTTTTTTCTAGGGTTGCGTCAGGGTTACAAGATTTTATTGATAAAAATATACCTTAATCATTCGAAAAAATAAAATAAAAAAAATGAAAAATATAATCAAATGTTAATAATAATAATAAATAGGTATAATAGGGAATTTTGGACGTTTATTAATTCTTTTTGAACTTTATTTTGAAAATAATACGTTTTTCAAAGTTTTTCTTCAGTGTTTACTTTTTCTTAATCGTGTCATGGTTTTTTCAGTATTTTTTTAGAGTTTTTTTTTTTCAAAGTTGCGTCGTTGTTATTTTAATAATTTTTAAAGGGTTTTTTTTTTCTAGGGTTGCGTCAGTGTTATAAGATTTTATTGATAAAATATATCTTAATCATTCGAAAAAATAAAATGAAAAAAATAAAAAGCATAATCAAATGTTAATAATAATAATAAATAGGTATAATAGAGAATTTTGGACGTTTATTAATTCTTTTTGAACTTTATTTTGAAAATAATACGTTTTTCAAAGCTTTTTCAGTGTTTACTTTTTCTTAATCGTGTCATGGTTTTTTCAGTATTTTTTTAGAGTTTTTTTTTTCAAAGTTGCGTCATTGTTATTTCAATAATTTTGAGAGTTTTTTTTCTAGGGTTCCGTCAGTGTTACAAGATTTTATTGATAAAAATATACCTTAATCATTCGAAAAAATAAAATAAAAAAAATAAAAAACATAATCAAATGTTAATAATAATAATAAATAGATATAATAGGGAATTTTGGACGTTTATTAATTCTTTTTGAACTTTATTTTGAAAATAATACGTTTTTCAAAGTTTTTTTCAGTGTTTACTTTTTCTTAATCGTGTCATGGTTTTTTCAGTATTTTTTTCGGTTTTTTTTTCAAGGTTGCGTCGTTGTTATTTCAATAATTTTGAAAGGGTTTTTTTTCTAGGGTTGCGTCAGTGTTATAAGATTTTATTGATAAAAATATACCTTAATCATTCGAAAAAATAAAATAAAAAATAAAAAGCATAATCAAATGTTAATAATAATAATAAATATGTATAATAGGGAATTTTGGACGTTTATTAATTCTTTTTGAACTTTATTTTGAAAATAATACGTTTTTCAAAGTTTTTCTTCAGTGTTTACTTTTTCTGAATCGTGTCATGGTTTTTTCAGTATTTTTTTAAAGTTTTTTATTTTTCATAGTTGCGTCGTTGTTATTTCAATAATTTTAATTAATAATTTAATGAATTTTAGTTAATAATAATACGACATAATATGATTCATTCTGATCAATGATTAAATCTTTTCCCATAGAACGTTAAGTGAAAAATATAACAATCTTCTCTACACATTTCTTAAGTTCCACTACTGTCCTCTCGAAGACTATACTCGTTCCTCTCGTGTATGTGCGATGATATCCTTTACTACATCGATACGGAACCGATATAATCGCTTACACTATGCAAATGTTCTATTCCAAGTTGCTTATCTTTCTCCTTTTACCTTTACCTTCACCTCTCTCTCTCTCTCTCGCTTACCAATGTTCATTGTGAAAGGAAATCATTGTGCGTGCGTGCGTTTGTGCATGCGTGTGTTGTTTAGTTTTATTACTTTTCTTTTTATCCTTTTTCGTATGATTTAAAAAAAAAAAAAGGATAAAACCGGAATAACGAAGGTAAATCTAGCTAGGGGATTGGTCAGTATAATAAAGGTGGTGGGGGTAAATGAATTACGAGTCAATTGTGCGAACGATATCCGTTCGTAGAAGCAACCTGGATGCTTCGGTTTATCTACGATTATTCGTAGATCGGTCTACATTGGAAACTTTAACTAAGTATACGCATAAACACGTACACACATGCACAAATACATTGCTATCGTGCATTAGGTAGGAAGAAAAGATCGAGAGGGTGGGGGAAATACGTAGGGTTCCCCCTCCTTCACCCCGTATGGTGTATGCTGTTCAAAGGAGATCAGCAGGGATGCTGGGGAGCTGTTGGACCACCGATAAACGACGTCCCACGACGTGTAGGATTACCTTAAATGCCCTCGAGAACGAATAGTGATGATAATCGTTGGATTGTCCGTGAAATATGACAAGAGATTAGACTTTATATACTGTGGTTTAGATATTGAATATTATTAGTTTTTATTCACCTTGACGGGCTCTCTTCTCGGACTATTTTTTTTTGAATAAATTATTAATACGAGAATCGATCATTTGTTTCTTTTTTTTTCTTCTTTTTTTGGTATTTATTATGAATATTTGTTTAATATTGTAATTAGGGTTTATTACTGTGTTCTAATTTGTACGATTTTATACTTATGGCTAAAGTTAAGTAGTCAAATGTATTAGGGGTGGTAAAAAACTTTTTCTTTAATATATTTTAATACAAATATTATTTTGATAAATTTATCAAAGATTAAATAATTCTTTTCTTTTTTTTTAATATAAATTAGAAATATATCGTATTGAAAATAGTGACAATAATTTTTCAATTTACAAAAGTTTTTTTCATTACAAAAATGAAAATTTTAATGAATTTAATATGATATTAATAATAAAATATAAATAAATTTAATATGAAATTAATAAAATCGTATTACAATAGAATTTGTTTTTCGATGTATTCTCGTGAAATATTTTGTAGTTCGTATTTTTTTTTTCTTTTTTTTTTTTATTGTTTTAAACCACATAGGGAAAATTAAAGGACCGTATGCTTAATTACATTGAGTCGTGTGTGATGGAGGACGGGGAGGGGGGGGTTAAGTCAGAACATAATTAGTCTTCGTCGGACAGTGGGGGAGTAACAACCATAACCTTAAACGATACTGCTCGCGAAGAGAGAACACTCAGGATGAACTTGAATGGTATGGTCGACGCCTTCGATGACCTATCCGACCTTTGAACTCATGACTCCCGTCGACTGAATCCGAAGACTCTCGTTTTTCCCTTTTTCCGACGTTATTGCGAGAATTCGAGGTCGTGAACAGTTTCCCACAGATACCTTATGAGAAAACCGACATTGATTTCTTCACTTTGTCTTCCATTTTTATTGATTTATTTATTGCATATTCACTTTCATATTTTATTTTCTCATTTTAACTACTAGAAATAAATCAATTATTTTTAGTTACTATTTATATAGAATCAATAAAATATAATTAAATTTGTAAATTAAATTAAATATAAATTGTAATAACAAAAATAATATTATATAAATTAAAATATTGTAAATTATAAAATTTCTATATAAATCAATTACCTATTTTTTAGTTATTTATTCAATCTTTTCAAAAAACATTGTTATATATATATATAAATCAATAAAATATAATTAAATTTGTAAATTAAATTAAATATAAATTGTAATAATAAAAATAATATTATATAAATTAAAATATTGTAAATTATAAAATTTCTATATAAATCAATTACCTTTTTTTTTAGTTATTTATTCAATCTTTTCAAAAAACATTGTTATATATATACATGAATCAATAAAATATAATTAAATTTGTAAATTAAATTCAATATAAATTGTAATAATAAAAATAATATTATATAAATTAAAATATTGTAAATTATAAAATTTCTATATAAATCAATTACCTATTTTTTATTTTTATTCTATCTTTTCAAAAAACATTGTTATATAGATGAATCAATAAAAAGATAATTAAATTTGTAAATTAAATTCAATATAAATTGTAATAACAAAATAATAGTATATAAATTAAAATATTGTAAATTATAAAATTTCTATATAAATCAATTACCTTTTTTTTTAGTTATTTATTCAATCTTTTCAAAAACATTGTTTTCTCTCAATGATATTTTATTATCTACAAATTTACAAAATCATTGTCATGCTAATGCCATTAATAATTGATTCTAATAAAAATTGATATTATATTAATAGTATCAATGATATTAATTAATGATATTATTTAATTATAATAAATAATCGAATAAACTCCTAGAACCTGATATCGAATTTCAATTAAGTTAATTCTAATTCACATAAGAAAATTAATATACTTTCGCGTTCATCGTTATGAATGAAAAAGTTAAATGTTAAATGTCAAGCTATGAAAGTAAAATAAGAAATAGGAAATAAATCGTATGTATACGTAGACACACAACACAACACAACACAACATAACACAACACAACACAACAACACACGCGACATGCGAATACAAGTATTTTATTATGTTATTACAAAGTCACCATGCGACTTATTTATATAATAAATATAAAGTTTTTATAGGCAGCAATACTTTTCTACCATTTTTAGAAAATAGGCATCATTTATCAACGACAAACACGAATAAGAAGAAGACATCAACGAGGTTCTTAGAAAACGTCACGTGAATTGTTTCCCGTCGTTAACACACGAGAAATAATATAAGAAAATTTACGTGAACAATGTTTTTTTTTCTTTTTTTTTACTTTCCTTCCTATTTCGTTTACTTTTCCCTGTTTTTGGTGACATTCACATCCGTTGTTTCCTCCTAAATCAAATTAATTTCATTATCATTGTCTGCTTCTTTCTCTCTTTTTCTTCAAATTTTTTTTCCTCTTTTCTTTTAACGACTTCCTTTCGATAAATCAAGCATATTAATGAGAAAACTTTTAACGTCCCATTAAAATGATAAGTTTATACAAGGTGGTCCGAGTAATAAAACAAAAAAAAAAAGAAAAATTAGAAAGAAATAAAAAAGAAGGATTTTTATTTTACGATTGAGATGTTATCTGTCTAATATCCGTGGTTTTTTATTACACACGGTAGATTTACGGTTGTCTCGATCGAATAAATTAGTATTATATTATAATATACTGGAAAAACAAATTAAATGAACATGCAATAAAATGAACTTTCTCATTTCCGATATTAAAATATCTAAACATTGATGAATTAAATTATCCATCAACAATTTTTATAGATGTTTGATAGAGTACTCAAAAGAAGAAAAAGAAAAAGAAGAAGAAGGGTGGCGGGCGGGGGATGGATCTGGAGATTTATTTTCTTTTATTTTGAAACACACATTTCTTCGTAATGAAACGGTAGACTCTAAACATAAAAGAAACGAGTATGCGTGGAAAAAGATGGTCAAGCTTAACTTCCGCCAAGGCTATGGTGAAAACCACTATAAGAATGAGAAGTTGGTCATAGTTGAGAGGAAAGAGATGAAATGAGAGGAGAGGAGAGGGGAGGAGAGAAGAAGAAGACAAGTTTGTTCGTAAACTCAACGATGAATCTGTCTTTCTCTCTTTCAGTCAGTCAGCTAGTCAGTCTGTCTGTCTGTCTGTCTGTCTGTCTGTCTGTCTGTCTGTCTGTCTGCTGGTTAGAAAATAAAAAGCCTGTAAGAGGACTAGGATATTAAAGTTTACCGCGAGTAGTCTTAGGTAGGTATAGTTGAACACAACAAGCACAAGTGTAGTTATCTCGAAGTAAACCTTCTAAGACTAGGTTTAGATACTTGTTCGGTATAAACATGGAACGATATCAAGCTGATCACGAATAAAAAGAAGAAGAAGAAGAAGAAGATCATACACTTCCGATCATATTTTGCGTTGGGACACTTACGATCTTATCTCTTTTTTTGTAACAAGTATCTGTCATTTATCTATAAGCTCATATTACGTCAGATTATTATTATGACAGTTAATTGAATCGAAAAAAATATTTAGAAAAAGAAATTCATTTTATGATTTATTTATAGTAATTGTATTATAATATATTGATCATAAAATTAATTAATATATTGAGTAATAATAATAATGATATTAATTTCTTTTAGTTACTTTTATCGTGTGAATATTTGTAATTTATTTTAACACTCTATATTAATAATATTAATAATAATAATATTATTAAATAATAATATTAATTAAATAATATAATCAGAATAATATATTACGTCAGATTATTATTATGATAGTTAATTGAATCGAGGAAAAATATTTAGAAAAAGAAATTCATTTTATAATATATAGTATTATGATATATTGATCATAAAATTAATTAATATATTGAGTAATAATAATAATGATATCAATTTATTTTAACACTCTATTTAATAATAATATTAATTAAATAATATAATCAAAATAAATATTATACGTCAGATTATTATTATGACAGTTAATTGAATCGAGGAAAAATATTTAGAAAAAGAAATTCATTTTATAATATATAGTATTATAATATATTGATCATAAAATGAATTAATATATTGTTTGTGTGAATAATAATAATAATGATATAAATTTCTTTTAATTTTTTTTATCACGAATATTTATAATTTAATTTACACTCTATATTTGAAAATATATAATAATATTAATTAAATAATATAATTAAAATAATTTTTAGGAATTTGGTTAACAATACACTGTTAATAATTATCAACGTCATTTTACTCTTGGGGATAATTCTTTTTTCTTTCCCCCACCCCATTTTAATAAATTTTACTTAAGATTATCTCGTTAGATTTCTTTTTTCATTAAGTATTATTTTCTCGTAGTTTCGTTAACGATTCTTGAAAGATAGGAGGAGGAGAATAATATACACTGAAAGGAACTTTAAATACTTAAGAGTCGTAAAGTTGTAGTATATTAAACAGTACCTTGGTGACGTTAGGACAGGATACTAAGGGATAAAAGGGATTCAACCTTTTCTCTTTCTTTCTCTCTTTCTCTTTCCATCTCTCTTTTTCTTATTTCTTATTTCTCATTTCATTTTATTTCCTTTTCTCATTATACATTTCCATTTTATTATAATTTTCTATTCGAAGAACCGAATTAAAATTTACATTATGCGAAGAAAGAGAAATGGTTGGGTGGGAGAGAATGGAGGGGTAGTGGGGAAGAAGAGTTGGGGGAAAAAACACGCATCGTGAATTTCAACGAAGAATTTTCTTTCGAGTGACCATAAATTAAACGAAGAAAAAGACAAAAGTATCTTACGATTATAAAATGTTGTTGCGTTGTTCTACTACGGTTGTATCGAAAATAATTCGATGTTTGTTAACGCGAGAAAATTTATTATTGATGTAATAAGGGAGAAAAAAATAGTAATAATAGAATTGCACGAGGTGAAACATTTCTAACGGTAGTTGTACGCGGCACTCGTTAGAAGAACTTCAACGCATGCCTTCGTTTTAATCTCGCTACTTTATCTATCTATCTTTCTATCTTTCTTTCTTTCTTTCTTTCTTTTTTTTTCCTATCCTATCATCATCATCGCGTCGAGTTATGATAATGACGTGAATTCAACGCGTAATCAACGTTACAAAAGATAATCTTAAAACTCTTATACTCCATCTATTTTATTATTTTTTCAAATAATCGTTAAAATTATCGAAGAAAATAATATTAATGCGTGTTAATCAATTAATCGAATGATCTTATTGTCAGAATAATTACATTCCATTCCGTTTTTATGATAAATTATTCCATTAGTGTACTTTCATATTTAATTAAAAATCTTTCTTTCTTTTTTTTCCCCATCAAATATTTTCTTTCAAATCGATCGTCAACGAGTCGCAGTTGGTTCGTTTGAAAAAATTTTTTTAAATCACAAAACGAATATAAATACGAATATTTTATAATTAATAATTAATTTTATAATTATATAATTTTAAATTAATTTTATAATTAATTTTAATAATTATACTGATCAATAACTTTCGATATATTTTTCTAATCATTTACTCTTCTTTTTGTTTGTTACAAAAAAAGAAAAAGAAAAATATAAATAGTTCAACTAATGATCGATCGATCAAGGAAAAAAAAGGATGAATAAAAAAAAATCAATATTTAGAAAAGGATATAAATTGATGGCAAGGAGGTCATGGGGGGGAATGGGGAGGGAAAGGGGAAAAAAACGGGAAATAGAAAAAGAAGTTTTCTATTGTGTAGGAAATCGAACGTTGGTAGTTTTATTGATTCGAAAGACGTTTTGATCTTAACCTTACTACAGATACGCCAGCCAACCAACGAGATTCCAACGAACGAGTTATAAAAGTCATGTCTATAACGATGACTAAGCAAGTTTTAGATCTCGCGTACTCGCGAAGAAATCTACGAGTAGTTTACTAGAGATCATGGTTACGAAGTATTACAAGATAGGAGGGAAAACATGCGGACGTTATTATTCGTGGAATATCGTGATATTTATTAACGAGATGATTTCTGAACATGATCGATCGAGATATTTTCTTTTTCCTTTTTTTTTCTTTTTTTTCTTTTTCTTTTTATGATATATCATCTCTTCGTTTCTGTCATAATATATTTATTTGGTTTTATTTTCATATTACTTTCACTGATAGATAAGTAGATTGAATAAATATATATATGTATAAGATAATAGAGGTTAGGTCAAAAATTTGTATATTTTTCTAATGATTTACTCTTCTTCTTGTTTGTTAAAAAAAAAGAAAAATATAAATAGTTCAACTAACGATCGATCGATCAAGGAAAAAAATATATAATTATTTATAATAATATATTTATTTAGTTTTTTCATATTACTTTCACTGATAGATAAGTAGATTGAATAAATATATATATATATAAGATAATAGAGGTTAGGTCAAAAATTTGTATATTTTTCTAATGATTTATTCTTCTTCTTGTTTGTTAAAAAAAAAGAAAAAGAAAAATATAAATAGTTCAACTAACGATCGATCGATCAAGGAAAAAAATATATAATTATTTATAATAATATATTTATTTAGTTTTATTTTTATATTACTTTCACTGATAGATAAGTAGATTGAATAAATATATATAAGATAATAGAGGTTAGGTCACAAATTTGTATAGGAATTTTAATACAAATTAATTAATTCTTGTTCTTATTTGATTTTTAAGAATAATTTATATTTTATATGCTCAAACTATACGAGCTTGGGAAATGTTTACGATTTAATTAAGATCGATCTTGTAAAAGAAGTTTTTTTTTTTTACGAGAGAAGTTGAAATATTTTTATCACTTTTTTTGTGGATTAATTTTGTACAAATAATTTCGTGCAACTTTCAGCTTTCCAACAAATAATAGTATTATATATATAAATATACTGTAATATAATAGTGCACAAGTGTATGATCATATAAATACAAATAGAAAATAATATTCTTGAAATATTATAAAATAAAATCTCTTCTCATTTTTATCTTAATAATATAAGATAAACCTGCTAAAAAGAAATAAACCAAAATAAATAATAAAAAAAAAGAACGATATTAAATATTGCTAAAAATATTTAAACATACAACAAACAACAAATAATAGTATTATACACATATACATATTATATATATAAAAATATAGTGTACACGTGTATCATTAAAAAATATAAATAGAAAATAATCTTGATACATTGTAAAATAAAATCTCTTTTTATATTTTGTTTTTATCTTAATAATATAAGATAAACCCTAAAAAGAAATAAACCAAAAAAAAACAAAGAAAAGAACGATATTAATATTGCTAAAAATATTTAAACATATAACAAACAACAAATAATAGTATTATATATATATATATATATTATAGTAATTATATATATAGTATAGTAATTATATATATAAATGTAGTATCCACGTGTATCATCAAAAAATACAAATAGAAAATAATCTTGATACATTGTCAAATAAAATCTCTGTATATTTTTTGTTGTTGTTGTTGTTCTTAATAATAATAAGATAAATCCAGTTTTCCTTTGAATTCGCGTATCACTAACCGATCGATCATTTCATTGATAGAGTATCTTTATCCTGTCGATACTAGTGGAGTTGAAAACCGGCGTCCTGTTAGGACGTCGATTACCCTGGAGGTTTCACGCGTCGACTTCTTGCTTCTTGTGGTTCGTGATTCGAACGAGAAGAAGAAGAAGAAGAAGAAGACGACGACGACGACGAAGACGACGACGAAAAGGGGGATCGGATCGGATAGGATCGGATCCGATCCGATCGGCCTCCTTTTCCTTCTGGTAATCCGAGTCCCCGTCGTCCACGTGACACGAGGGAAGAAATCGACTCTCAGGCGAGTAAACTAGCTGGAAGCTGCCAACAGTATCGGATGACAGTGCGGATCAACAACGAGTATCCCCCCAACCCCCTCCCCTCCCCTCCCCCCAATCCCCCTGCTTGTTCAAGAAAACTGAGTGAAACCAACCGAGAAGAAACCACGAGATCTGACGAGATCAACACCATAAAAACATACTAAAAGAGAAAGAGAGAAAGAGGACAAACCTGTGATGAATCGAGAAAAACAAAAGTATCTAGAAAATTATCTATCGATTTTTTTTTGAGATAAAAAGATTTAATAATACTGTGATTAAGAAAGGGAAGAAGAAAGGACCAACCAGTAATGGTTCGATAACAAAATATTTTATTTTACTCATCTTTAGGGAAAGAAAGATAAAGGGAATTGAAGAGAAAAGAAACTTAACATGTAATGAATCTATTATAAAACAATCTAGAAAATTATATCTATTCTTATATCTAGAGATGTAAATATTTAATAATATTTAACAATTAGATAATAATTATTCCATTATTCTTAATGGAATAATTATTTATTCTTAATTTATTAATTATTATTCTTATTTGTAATTAATTTCTTATTATATATTAATTTATTAATAATTTATTCTTATTTTAATTAATTTTATTCTTAATGGAATAATATTATCTCTAATAAAGAAAATATTTTTTCGGAATGAAACGAACAAACTGTCCCCTCCCCTTCCCCCCACCTGAATTTTCGTCGTTTTACATTTTATTTAAATTGATATTAAAATTAGTAGGAAATAGCTCTGTAAGACATCGTAGATAATTTATTATTTTTTATTAAAACATCGTATGGATTAATCTAATTAATAGCTAGATATCGATTGTGTTCGTAAATGAAATTAAAAAAAAACAAAGAAAAAGAAAAATAAACGAACAATTGGCTAATGAATTTTAAAATGAAGAACAAAAAACGATAAGTTTGTAAAACCATTTAACTTTTTTCTTTTTTTTTTATTTATTTATTTAAATTTATTTTGATGTTAAGATAAGTATTGTTGTTTTTATCTCGCGTATATGCCACGCCTGTTTCTTCCCTTGTGCCCTTTTCTCCTCCTTCGCAATCACTTTAATAGCCCTGTCGTCGTTGAAGGACAGTAGTAGTAGTAGTACACATACACAAACGGTAACCGGAAAGGAAGAAGGAAACGCGAGAGGAACGAAGAATGGACGAAGAAGAAGAAGAAGGTTGAAAAGGACGAAAAAGGGTGAACCAAGGTAGGTAGGTAGGTAGGTAGGGCCGACGATAAGTAGTGACTCAACTCGCGCTCTCTAGAAGGTCACATTTGCTCTCTAAGAGAGTAATTATTGTGGAATTATAATGAACCTAAGCTTGGGACTTCTCAACGATCATCTTTAATTGCTTCTTTCTCTTCTTCTTCTTCTTCTTCTTTTTATTTGTATTTATTTTTTTTTTTACCAAGACAGAACGAAATATACCACTCGGATTCAGTTATGACAATTTAAATCACCTCTGAAAATAATTCTCACGTTTAAAAATAGTACAATGGCATTCCTAACGCTCCCGATTACACGGTTCTTGTTTTTGTTTTTTGACTTTTAAATAGAAACACAGCGAAACGAAGTGACGGTGTGGTTTTTAATTAGGTTAGGAAATGTTTTGTCGAATATTAAATTGGTAGATTCGTTGAATGGATCTTTACTTTGAATTTTGATCAGAGAAATTTTGGTTTCTATTTTTTTACAGTAATAGAAATGATGTAGGATTGTTTTTAAAAGATATAGAATATTCGTTGGAATTTATTATCGTCCTAATTCTAATTTTAACTTTGAAAATACAGGTATTTTAAAATTGAGTAATTTTTGTCTTAAACAATTTAATATTAGAACCATCAGAAATATATTCTACATTATTTATAAATAAAAATATTTTTAATACCACAGAAGACACTATCCTATAAATATTAAAAAAAAAACACATACACAAATAAGCATACAACTTTAATTCATATTAATATCTATAAATAAAAATATTTTTAATACCACAGAAAACACTATCCTATAAATATTAAAAAAACACAAATAATATTCGTACAATTTTAATTCATATTAATATCTATAAATAAAAATATTTTAATACCACAGAAAACATTATCCTATAAATATTAAAAAAAAAAACATACACAAATAATTCATACAACTTTAATTCATATTAATATCTATAAATAAAAATATTTTTAATACCACAGAAAACACTATCCTATAAATATTAAAAAAACACAAATAATATTCGTACAATTTTAATTCATATTAATATCTATAAATAAAAATATTTTTAATACCACAGAAAACACTATCCTATAAATATTAAAAAAAAACGCAAATAATATTCATACAACTTTAATTCATATTAATATCTATAAATAAAAATATTTTCAATACCACAAAAAAAAACACTATCCTATAAATATTAAAAAAAAGAAAAAAATAACAAACACAAATAATTTCATACAACTTTAATTCATATTAATAATAAAAATCCTAATAAAACATTAATAATATTCGATTAAAAAAAATCACATCAATCAAATTCGTAAAAGAATTACATCAATCAAGAATGAATTAGTAATAGAATAAATTGAAAGAGTATTAACTACGATTTGTACGAGAAGAAGAGGAAGAGGAAGAAGAAGAAGAAGAAGAAGAGATCAGGAAATTTTTTCTATTGTTTTTTTTTTCTTTTTTTTTTCTAATGAACTGGGTGCTAGTGCCGGCCGTGACGTGGTAATTAATCCATGCCCTCGCCTTTTAGTTAATTCAAGCTCTGGCTAAGAAAGGCACACGAGATTATAGCTGCTTGATTAGCTAGCTCTTTACAACTCTGAGCGAGGATACCCATTTCCACGCGAACTTAAACACGAGTTTAGTAGAAATATATAAAGGGTGTCCGAAATAAAATTAGGATCATACTTATACCACGTATTATTATCCTCTAATCAAATAAATAAAACAAGTTTGGCACTGAATTATCTCCGACAACAAAAATATGATTCATTTGAATGACATCAATATGTTTTTGAAAATATTTCTGATTTATCGTGACAAATGTTAGAATATTTCCTTTCCACTTCAAGAATGCAATTTCTTCTTTTGTCCATTCGTCGAATTAATAATCATTAATAAATATTTCAACCATATTGCAAAATAATAAGTAACTGAATTTTAATTAAATTTAAAAACCAAAAAGTATTAATCGTATTTTTGTAAATCAATTTTCTTGTGTCAATCAGGTGACCCAAGGGGGTTCTAACTTATGTTAGTTATTGAGAATTGTAATAAATTTTGCCTGTTAATTTATTAATGCTTGTATCTTATTTTAACATTTTTCGTATGTAATTTTATATGAATTCTTTTTTTTTTTTTTCATCTAATTTGACTTTAGTGATATATCGTTAGTATAAGGCTTGGGTTTCTTAATTTTGTTCGACACCTTGTAGATTTTCACTAGAGGGATATTACAACTTACACGTAGGAAGTTCACATAGGGCAAACTGCTCGATCGTAAAAGGTCAAACGTAATGTCAACGATTTACTCTCGCTTTTCCTGTAAATTCATACGCTTTGCCACCGACCAACCAAGTAACTAGCAAAGCCAGTTAGGAGTTTAACCATAATCTTTATATCTAATGCTAGTTCGTACGACGTGACACGCGTGTTTTAAACTAACCAGAACTAAACGAAATATATAAATAAATAAATAAAAAAATAAAAATTATCTTATACGAACTCTCATATGGAAATGATTCAAATGATATTTAACTGTATAAGTATGCACGTGATTTATTACGAATAATTTGTAAGATGATTTGTAACGGTGTGCCCCTTTTTAACCCAAACCTCGGAAATTATTAATCGGTGGATATTTATGGTAGTTAACTTGTATGATTATTATTATTATGATTATCGTTAGATAGAATATTTTATCGATTAAATGAAAATGTTACGTTGAATATGTGTCACGCAGAATGATTGAAATTACGAAATTATGTCGTAATATTAATATTTTTATAATACTACGTCAATTTTGAAACGATATTTATGAAAATACTTTTTTCAATCGATATAAATTTTATCACGAAAAAAAAAGAAGTATTTTACTTAAAGAAATGGTTAACTTTTACACAAATGATCGAGCCTCGACAAAATTTGGTATAACAGTGTAAAAAATATTAACAAACGCAAATGAAGAAGAACCACTTTAAAAAATAAAAAATATTAATAACATTTCTATTATATATTTCATATAAAAAAATACGAATAATCTTGTGCTAGACTAATTTTATTAATTAAATAAATTTCTTAATTGATAAAATTAAATAAACAAATTCATTGTAAACAAACAAAAAATAACGTTTGACGGTGGAAACGAGTACAAGTGTTACATTACTGTATTACATTCTTTGATTATATTAACGTTAATTGATGAACAGTGATTAAGAGTAATAATAACTGTCCACAAATTTTTTCGTCGAGTGTTGAATAGACGAAAAAGAAGATGAGAAAAAATAGAAAGAGAAAATGAGAAAGAAGAAGACCAAAAAAAGAAAAAAAAGAACAAAAGAATGAGTGACATGAAGAGCATCGGTTCTACCAACGTGTATTTTACATCTCGAGTAGATCGAAAAGTGGTTGGGTAAGAGAGGAAAAAAGAAGAAAAATAAATAGAAGGAAGAAGGGTTAGTACAAGTCAGGTCACGACGTTCGCTCGACCTTAGATCGAGAAGTTCGTCGTTGTACTCGTTTTTCCATCTCCCTTTCTCCCTTTTTTCCCTTTCGAACAGTTGAAACTCTCTCCTCGTCTTGGTTCTTTTCTCGTGGTATGTATTAACATCGGTTGGCATGACCACGTTGAAGACGTTATCGTAAGTAGTACTGTCCTTTCTAAAGGGGGGAAAAGGGGGGAGGGTCAACGTTATCCCTCGCATCACATTCTCGGGGGTCCTGTTCTTCAATTTTATCGAACATTTTTAAACCTTTTCGTACAAAAAGTGTCATTCACGTTTTTGATTCTTTTTTTAAATTCTTCGAATATTATGGGCGCATATATGCGTTTGGTAAAAGTTCCTAGCTTGGATTATGCGTTCGTCGATATTAATGTAAATAATTTAATGTTGTGTTTTTTGTATGTATTTATTATTGTTTTAAACATTTTGTGTGTCAAATGGAAAATTATGTAAGAAGGAAAAGGTTTGATTATTAAATATTAATTTATTATTCAGCATTTGAAAGGGTTAAACGCATTTTCATCGAGTTTTCAAGTAAAAAACATTGCGTTTTTAAATATCAGAATTTTTGTTTCCAACGAATAGAAATTTTTTGAGAATAAAGAAGTTTTGTTTTTGGTTTAATGATGCAGAATTTGTTTGTTAATTTTTTTGTATCTTTATTTAAGAAGATAAGAATTTGTTTTTGATTACGTAAAAACGATGATTTTCACATTCGAGATTTGATTAATCATTTTTCTTTGATACGATAATGTCAAATTGTCAATTATCATTATTTTCTTATTCCATTCCCTCTTTTCATTTTCGTTAGGAGGAAAATGACGTAAGCGGATATATGTCATCGAGATGCGAACAGAATTCAAAATGAATTCTCTTCTTTGACACGCCATACGAATACCGAATTATAGTCGTTGCATGTTCGTCGTGAACATGTAAGAATGTACTTTGATACTCAGGTTCTTCTTTCGAAAAAGAAGGGATATTTAAAATACTATAGGAATTTATTGAATGGGGTGATATATCGTTGTTGAAGAAATTTACAAAAATTATATTCAATCGTGCAACTTTGTGTATTTACTAAATTAAATAAATTAATCGTTCCTTTTGAATTAGAAAGATTTTATTTCGTACAAAGAGGATACTTTTTTTCTTTTTAATAATAATCATCGATTTTCTTCTTCATTCTTTTTATTTCGAACAAATATTATTTGAAAAATAATTTTACAAAAATTAATCGTTCATTTTTTGAATTAGAAAATATTTCATTTTTTAATATCTATTTTATTTCGACCAAAATATTATTATTGGACATTGCAAATGTTGTTTAAAATTTAAACGAAATTAATATAGGTTTTATATTTGAATTAAAAAATATTTCATTTCCAAAAGGATTACTATTAGGCCAGTCAACGCGGGCCAAACCCGGAACTTTTCTTGTTTATGCTTCAAAATTTGACCTAAGGGTAAGTTGACGACGCTGAATCGAATGGTGCTAATTATAATAAAATCAGCAACCGGCATCTTGGGGAAAAAGGGTAAAAAAGGGTAAAATATAGCCTTATCTTAGAATCTAGGCATTTAATCGAAAAAAGTTTCAAACAAAAGTTGTAGAGAATTAAAATATACATAAAAAATGTTCTATGAGTTATCTTCGTATTTTCAAAAATAAGCGCATAAAATTGGATTGAAGATGGGAACAAAATTTTAAGAGTGGGAGAAGGCAAGCTTATCCCTCCGTCGCGTTTTACACGCGAGCGAGCTAGTATGCGTGCGAGCGTCCGTGTGCACTAATACACAAACGAAGGATCTTCGGCAATCTTCGGGACTCTCGGTCTTGAATGAAAGTGCGAGTGAGAGAACAAACCAATACTTCTCTCTTTTTATTTATCATGCGATAACGAGTATTATTGTCCTTGGCCATCGATTGTTGAGCCTTCTGATATTTCTCTTTTTATATTTTTTCTTTCGGTAGCGAGAATTTTACGTCTTGGCCATCGAGCGTCGAGCCTTTTGTATACGAGTGCGAGTGAGAAAGAAAACCGATATTTCTCTCTTTCTATTTTTTCTTTCGGTAGCGAGAATTTTTCGTTTTGGCCATCGTGCGTCGAGCGTTCTATATATCTATATATATCGGCGTATAAGCGCGGCACTTTTAAATCGAATCTTGATGCTTATGGCACGCCGTTTCTTTATTTATTGTCAAAAATAATGAACCTTGAGTAAAAAAAAAATAATTCATTTTAACAGAAACTATTATTATTTAGTTGAGAGTAAAAATAATGAATTAATTTTGTGTCTCGCCATAAAATTAATTAGAATAATTAATTGATATAAATTCTTTGCCTCACAAAAATTTATTTGTATATCAAATTGAATACGTATTCTCTTTAAGACGAAATTTAAAATTTAAATATTTTTCCTATTAAATTATGTATTTTATAAAATTTTAAATTACTGACTTTTTGTCTCGTAAAAATTTATTAGTTTATCAAATTAAATACATATTTGAAAAAGAAGAATTTTATAACCACACATAAAATTAATTCAAGATATATATGAAAGGATATTCTAAAAACGTGGAATTTATTTTTTGTTCATACATAATTTTAATTCATTTTTATTATGTTATAAGAAAATAGTAATGCATTCTGATTCATCTTCGAAGTCTTAAGAATTGTACGAAATAAATTGAGCTATTATCAAGTGGTGCGTTAGCGTAAGTAGTAACGTCTTCGCTTCTCGCGCTGGGTGTTAACGTTCGATTCTTCGCGGGGGAATGATTTTTTTTATAAGTTTTTCTATCCTTAACAAGGAGACGGTCAGTGAGTCTCACCTCAGATTTTTTTCAAATTTTGCACTAACGATATAAATTTTATTAGGAAATCAACATTATTACGCGAGTAATAAAATTACCAATTATAAATAAAATAATATCCAATAAATAACAAAAATTAATTTTTAACGTGCGAAACGATACATTTTTTAGGATGATATTTACAGGATGAATTTGTAATTTAAGTAAAAACTTCCTTTATTTCTGCAGGATGTAAAAAAATTCATTGCTTTTAATTTTTTTGTAATAATTTTAATTTTTTTTCTATATATAATTAGAAATTAGGAAATGTAAAAATAATTTATATAACCTAAGGATAGAAAAACTTATAAAAAAAATAATTCCCCCACAAGAATCGAACGTTAACACCCAGCGCGAGAAGCGAAGACGTTACTACTTACGCTAACGCACCACTTGATAATAGCTCAATTTATTTCGTACAATTCTTAAGACTTCGAAGATGAATCAGAATGCATTACTATTTTCTTATAACATAATAAAAATGAATTAAAATTATGTATGAACAAAAAATAAATTCCACGTTTTTAGAATATCCTTTCATATATATCTTGAATTAATTTTATGTGTGGTTATAAAATTCTTCTTTTTCAAATATGTATTTAATTTGATAAACTAATAAATTTTTACGAGACAAAAAGTCAGTAATTTAAAATTTTATAAAATACATAATTTAATAGGAAAAATATTTAAATTTTAAATTTCGTCTTAAAGAGAATACGTATTCAATTTGATATACAAATAAATTTTTGTGAGGCAAAGAATTTATATCAATTAATTATTCTAATTAATTTTATGGCGAGACACAAAATTAATTCATTATTTTTACTCTCAACTAAATAATAATAGTTTCTGTTAAAATGAATTATTTTTTTTTTACTCAAGGTTCATTATTTTTGACAATAAATAAAGAAACGGCGTGCCATAAGCATCAAGATTCGATTTAAAAGTGCCGCGCTTATACGCCGATATATATAGATATATAGAACGCTCGACGCACGATGGCCAAAACGAAAAATTCTCGCTACCGAAAGAAAAAATAGAAAGAGAGAAATATCGGTTTTCTTTCTCACTCGCACTCGTATACAAAAGGCTCGACGCTCGATGGCCAAGACGTAAAATTCTCGCTACCGAAAGAAAAAATATAAAAAGAGAAATATCAGAACGCTCAACAATCGATGGCCAAGGACAATAATACTCGTTATCGCATGATAAATAAAAAGAGAGAAGTATTGGTTTGTTCTCTCACTCGCACTTTCATTCAAGACCGAGAGTCCCGAAGATTGCCGAAGATCCTTCGTTTGTGTATTAGTGCACACGGACGCTCGCACGCATACTAGCTCGCTCGCGTGTAAAACGCGACGGAGGGATAAGCTTGCCTTCTCCCACTCTTAAAATTTTGTTCCCATCTTCAATCCAATTTTATGCGCTTATTTTTGAAAATACGAAGATAACTCATAGAACATTTTTTATGTATATTTTAATTCTCTACAACTTTTGTTTGAAACTTTTTTCGATTAAATGCCTAGATTCTAAGATAAGGCTATATTTTACCCTTTTTTACCCTTTTTCCCCAAGATGCCGGTTGCTGATTTTATTATAATTAGCACCATTCGATTCAGCGTCGTCAACTTACCCTTAGGTCAAATTTTGAAGCATAAACAAGAAAAGTTCCGGGTTTGGCCCGCGTTGACTGGCCTATATTGTGTTTTTAAATAATAATCATCGATTTCCTTCTCTTTCATTCTTTAGTTTGACGAAATATATTTCCTTTTTTTCCATCGCAATTATTTCCAGAAGCTGAAAGAAGATGAGGGATAAGTAACATGAGCCCAATCGACAAGTATGTATTCGAACGGTGCGATTAAGCCTCGTTACATTCGATGCGGCTACGGATAAAGCGATAAGAAATATGGAAATATTGCATTAAGTAATACCCCCATGACACAAACGCATATTTCATTACACCGCCGATCGTAATCGCCGTGCTTTACACTTTCCGCATGTATCAAAGTATTAATACTACTACTACTACTACTACTACTATTACTATTATTATTACTACTACTGGTACTGTAGATTCAATTCGAAGAAACTCACCATGAGTATTTTTAAAAATACACCATGAGTGTCAGTTTCCTTAATCCTTTGATCATTGCTCAATTCTTTCCTATTTTTTTTTTTTAATACTTATTAAATCTTTCAAGCAATACATTTAGTCATATTGACAATTATATTTATGAGAAAATAAATGAAAATCAAATCAATTTCCTCATAATTATTTCTTATGAAATGAATATACGTTGATTAAGTGACTAAATCGGTATTTAAAATAGAATAATGTTATCTAATAAATTTTTACAACTCGTTAAAAAATATAAAAATACGTAGAATTATTCGAAAAATAACTTTTTTCTAAAATATAAGAATCATTTTGACGTTTGATTAACATTACTATCATATAAATAAATTAAATTCAAACGACAATTAATAATAAGATAAAATTTAACACGAAAATCTAGTTCACGTAACTAAAATAAGGAAGAAACAAGAAATTTACGTGAAATTTTTAGGTTAGGAAAAACAAAATGGTATTCCAGATTTGTATTGAGATAAAAATCTTATTCGAGTTTAGAATCTTTTGAAGAAAATAACATCGATGAGATTGTTGTTTCAAAATGATAATGATGAAAACATTTGCTTAAGTTATTCGAAAAAAGATAATAAATGTATGTATAGTAGCTATCATTCCTCTGGAAGAATTTTTTTATTGGTCACGCAACATCGTTGTCCAAGGATAATGCACTTGACACTGTAGGAAGCTCAAGGCCGTGATACCACCAGTTGATGCTTGTTAAAATACTGATGTGAGTTTAGCACACGTACCGCATCATTTCAACGTAAGAAAACACGCGATCTTAATGTAACACAGGGAGGATGTTTTGGTTTCGTACAATTTTACGATCACTCGTGTTGTAACATTTCAATCAAACTGTAATAACGTTTTAATTTAATCGACTATTTCATCATTAATTAAATATTAAATATATATATATAATATATAATATAATATATAATAATATAATAAATATAATATATATAATAATATATAATATATATATATATATAACCGATTTAATATATAATAATAATTATTTTTAATATATTAAAATAATTTTTTAATATATATTTTTTTATAGATAATTATTAATGTCATTTCATTTTAACTCGATCAACAAAAATTAATCGATACGTAATTTTTTACATAATTATTATCACAATTTTAATTGACCAAAATATTATATTATATATCCTGATATTTTTTTTACTATATAATTAATAATAATATATTACAATTAAAAATAGGGAAAAAAAAAATTCATTTAGGCTCTCGGAAAATAAATCTTTATCAGTTTTCTACGTCGATATTTATTATTAACGATTTATCACCCATTTGGAAAAGTAAGATTCTCACAAACAGATAATACAACTCAACTCGTTTATAATATTCCCTCTCGTTCAGTCTCCATGAATACCTTTTATAACTCGTTTTTTATCTGTCAAAGAGAATCTATTCGAACTATTCTTTTTTTCTTTTTTTGTTACTTTTGTTTATCTTTCTTTTTGGTACCCTTTTACTACCAAACGATAATTGACTACACCTACTACGCGACACAACTATGCTACAACACATTTTTTTCTATGTTCGTGTAGATATTTACCTTTTTTCCCTTCGACTATACGAAATAATCTCGTGAAAATTATATAAGGTTTAATAAAAAGAAAAAAAAACCATAGATAAGTTTAGAATTTGATTGTTTAAGTATAAAAAAAAAAACACATAGGATACGAACACGATTTCAAAATAAATTCGAGATTTTTTGTGTTACATTTTCGAATATAATTTTATTGCTAACGTAATTAAATTATGTTTATATTATTTACTAAAACAAAATTAACGAAATAGTTTGAATTACGTTTAAAATAATTCATCGAAATAATAATAATATATTTTTTCCATTACAAATTTTTACATCCGCAAATACAATTTTATTTTGAAGAACACGATTTCAAAATAAATTCGAGATTTTTCGTGTTACAACATTTTAGAATATAATTTTATTGCTAATGTATAATTAAATTATGTTTATATTATTTATTAAAACAAAATTAACGAAATAGTTTGCATTACGTTTAAAATAATTCATCGAAATTATAAATAATAAATATATTTTTTCCATAACAAATTTTTACATCTGCAAATACAATTTTATTTGAAGAACACGATTTCAAAATAAATTCGAGATTTTTCATGTTACAACATTTTAGAATATAATTTTATTGCAAACGTAATTAAATTATGTTTATATTATTTATTAAAACAAAATTAACGAAATAGTTTGCATTACGTTTAAAATAATTCATCGAAATAATAAATAATAAATATACTTTTTCCATTACAAATTTTTACATCCGCAAATACAATTTTATTTTGAAGAACACGATTTCAAAATAAATTCGAGATTTGTCGAGTTACATTTTCGAATATAATTTTATTGCTAACGTAATTAAATTATGTTTATATTATTTATTAAAACAAAATTAACGAGATAGTTTGAATTACGTTTAAATAATTCATCGAAATAATAAATAATAAATATACTTTTTCCATTACAAATTTTTACATCCGCAAATACAATTCTATTTTGAAGATTTCTTCGTATTTGAGTAATATCATATCAAATATTCGCGAAAAGAAATAAAACGTGGAAAGGAAAAAAGATAAGATGTATAATAGAACAATATTTGAAAAAGAATATTTTTATTATCTAACGAAAAAAAGTGATAGGTGTTATTTCAAAGATGAATTACGTATCTACCATTCGTTTCACGTGGATAACATATTTACGGTAATCATAGTAATAATTCTAAAGAAACGATTCTGGAATAGAACAGGAAGGATAACACACCGAAGTTATTTTACTGTTAGAAGAAGGTAACTCGATAGAATCAACATCTCTCTCTCTCTCTCTCTCTCTTTCTTTCTTTCTACAACGATTTAGTATTCAACAGTAAAATGTTAAGTAAAGAAGAAGAGTTTGTTAACCTTACTCGGTAGTAAGATTACAACGTATGCTATACGATCCTTCATTCTTATATCAAATCTACAGGGTGTCTCGATATTAGACAAGGAATACAAAAAAGAAAAAAAAAAAAAACAGAAAATAAGAAAACATATGTTCCATTCGACCACGTTTCAAAGTTCAAAGACTCTTTTCTTTTACGTGTTTCAATAATGTATGATAATTTATGTTTCATAAAAACAGATTAAAAATGATCGATCATCGGGATTAATATTATTTTTAGACATTGCTTCCGAGTATCTCGCGAATATTTTTTACTTCTTAGTTGACTTCATCATACATTCTATTCATTAAATTGACTCGTTTCAAGTTTAATCGGTTCACTTTCGATACTCGATTCTTTCTCATTAGTGCTACTTACCTATGTGTTACTCATTGATATTTCTTGTTCTCGTTTGACAAGCACACACACACACACACACACACACACATACGCATTCTATCGATTAAATTAACTCATTTCAAGTTTAATCGGATTTACTTGTATTTTTTTGTGTTTTTTTTTTCTTTTTTTCACTAGAAGTATTTTTAATTATTTTTTATCAGTCGCATGTTCAATGTTAACCAAGCGTGTAATCTGATATTGACTTTTTTCCAGTACATTTTTACAAATAAAATTGTTGTATCTTCCTGTATTCATTGACACAACAGGAAAGTGTAATAAAAAGATTGTAATATTTTAAATTTATTTATTTAAATATTTTTTTAAATATAATATATATTTTTAATAAATTTATTTATATATTTAAAATTATTTATTTGAAAGATTGCAAATTTTGGATATAAAGTTACGTGTAATCGTCTACGAACATCGTTCTGTGATAAATTGAATTATTTGATATTTTATTAATAATTTCAATTACATTTTATTAATTATATTTGATTATTAATCATCGATTGTAACGTTCGTACGAACTTTAAATACATTTGTTATTGTGTTTTTTGTTTGTTTTCATTTTTGTTAAATCGTAACGTTGACAAAACACCCTATATATGTTGTTAGTTTGCATAATATCGGCATAGAAGGTTGCCTTTTATTACACAGCTTTGAACGAACGAACATTCTCATCTACTATCGCGAAAAAAACATCCACACACTTGGTCACGGATGAGAGAGAAAAGCTTTTGCATCCGCAAATAGTTAGATGCTCGGTGTTAAAATGTTGGAATAGTAACTTACCGAGAGAATAAATCAAGGAAGGTTTTATCTTACTGCGAATCATGCGATTCGCGAACGATTTAACGCCTCCTTGAACGGTTCAATAAGTGTTAAGTATTTTGTTTAACAATATCGTAAAATAAAGTATTTTTCTGCTTCATTTAAGTTATTCTACAATAATAATCATAGTTTGAGTATTATAAAACAGGAAATGACGTTTTTCTTTGTCACCCCTACTCAATCTTCCCTCAAACTTTTAATAAATTATATATATATATATATATATATATAATAATAATAATATTTATTTTTTTTAATAATTATATTTATAATATAATATTTTAATTATAATAATTAATAATTATAATATAATAATTATATATATTGTAAAAATATATAATAATTTTAATAATTATATATATTGTAAAAAGTATTTACATCTTACAAATATTTACAAGCAAACTATAATTACTCTTTCTAACACCCATAATTCGGATTCCAATCGTAAGATTTGTTTTATTTGTTAATTCGATGGAAAAAAAGTAATTGTTTTTTTTTTTTTATATTATCGGTCAATTTTTATCATTGATCGAACCAACTTTTTATTGAATTGAAATGTTTCAAAATAATTTTTGGATTTTATTATAAAACAAATTTAGAATTAATAGTTTTTTTTCTTATCTTTACACTTTAATTTACTTCTACGTTCCGATCAAACTTATTGTTAATAAAAAAAAAAACAAAAAACTATATCAAGAAGAGAAATAAATAGGAGAAAGTTTTTCAAGATTTAGTTCAAATAAATCTTTTCTATTTCTCAACAACAGCAGCAGCAGCAACATCCAACAGTAACAGAGTAACAGTAATAACAAGAGTATCTTTCACGTACTAACAATCTTAAGTTAGTTAGTTAGATACTTTTTCTCTTTTATACGGTTTACCAGTTGAACGTGGAAATTACGCGTCGAGTCACGGTCAAATGTTAACGAAGTAGTTCTAACACAAAATGCTAAAGATCACGTGACGCGTTTTAACCATAAAAAGGGGTAATAGTAAGTGAAAGAAAGAAAGAAAGAAAGAAAGAAATAAAGAGAGAAAGAGAGAGAGAGAAATAATAGTGAAACATTGGTATAAAAAATGACATCTTAGGCCACACACAGTACACACACATCGAAATATGTGTCGGGTTAATTGGATAAAATCGCATGTTGCGTCTGGAATAATATCGAGATTAGAGACTTGTTCAGTTAGAGATCTGGATTTTACCCTTTTTTTTTGCTTTCCTTTATTTCATTTCATTTCTTTTCTTTTCTTTTCGTGGTCTGTCTCTTCCTTTTCCTTCTTTCTCATTCTATGTGTTTCTCTATCCATTCTTTCTTTTTCGGAGAAGCGATTTCTCTGGCACCCAGGATACGCGAGATTGATTAGTTGATTGCATCAAGAGTGAAGAATAAAAAAAAGAAAAGAAACAAAAAAAAGGTAAGTACTACACCACGCCTTGAAATCCGAGCAGATGACAAAACTGGAAAAAGGTATTTCTTGATTTACCGACTGTCGATGCACTTTCACGACTAATTGTTTCAGACTCCGCCAATCGGAATTGCTCACCGAGATACCATCCCCCCTCCCCCCACCACTGATATATTTTTTTCTTTAGATGTTACAAGAAATTTGTCGTCTTTCTGGCTTTCACGAACGGCGCCGTTTATCTTATTAGACGTTGCATCTATCTTTTTATCTCTTTCTCTCTCTCTTTCACTCACACACTCACTCACTCTCCTTCTTTCTTTCTTTTTATTTCAATTGATGATAATCAAACGACATTTTTCATAAGAAAACCTTTGATTCGTCTTTATTCATAAAGAATCTTTATAAATATGTTGAATATAACTTATGGGAAACGAGTATCGGGCATACGTGATCGTATGAACTTTTTTTTCGTTCATTTGAACGTACTCAAACTATTTCTGAAGTTATGCTTTCACATAATTAAAAACATGGTGAAATGTGTTAACACATTTATTATTTTTAAACATTAATATTTCGGATTTATACGAAGTGAGTCTCATTATGTGAGTCTCGACATTATCCAATTTCGATCTTTCACGATAACGTATATACTTTGAGGTTAGAAAAATAATTGATTTGATTTTTTCAGATTAAACGAGAAATAGTCAATAGATATATTTATGAACAGTTAAGTTCATTATTATCATATTTTATATTGAATGATATAAGTTATTAAGTTCATTATAGGACATATATTCAATCGATAGAATATTTGATATTACTTCAGACATATTTTGTCTATTTTATTTTCTTTTATAGGATGAAAATAAGAAATAAATTATATTATTTTTATAGAAAGACATTTAGATACTATAGAAAGCCAACACATAAAACTAAATCGTAGTGATCCTATCCGTAGTATTATCGTTTTACCTGAAAATTTACAGTTCCCCATAAGCCTCGAGATTAGGTAACGACAATGGGGGTCAGATCTTTCCAATGATCCCGAAATTTCTAGCGATCGTAAATTAGGATTAAACTGCCAGAAAGTATACTCGTCCAAAAGTGGGTCTTCCGTATGCTAGAATGGTTCTGATTTAACTCTCGTATAATAAAACAAAAAGAAGAAGAAAAGGGACGGAAATAGAAGATACAGTTGACAACGAGTGAGTGTACACATATCTAAAACCATTACACTTATGTGTGTATATATATATATGTAGATATAAGTACGCCTACGCAAAGTGCGTGGATTTGTGGGTGTTTTTGATTAGCCCACTGTTGTCGTTTAAATACAAAAAAAAAAAAGGGTCTCCTTGTACGTTTCTACAAATAATCGTAAATGTCAAGACCCTCTTCTCTCTGTTTTTATGGATTCTTTTTTTTTGATATTTTATTTTTCTCTTACGTTAGTCGTATTGGGTTAACCGATAAGTAAACTTCGGAATTTTTTAAATATTTTATATGTCAACGAAAATTTGATACGTTAAAATATATAAATATCACGTTGTAATGAAAAATATTTCGTTAAAAAAATACTTGCTCGTTTTTTCTCTTTTTCATTCATTTGGATATAAAATTAATAATATTATTTATTATATAAAATATAAGATACACGGAACAAGAAACTATTTCGATGTTATTCGATAACCAACCGACCAATCAACCAACCGACCAATCAGATGAATTCTCATGTTAACCCTTTTAATTTTTTTACTGTTCTTCTTCTTCTTCTTCTCGTCATTTAATATCCAATCGAACAGACACAAGTTTTAGAAAAAGAATGGAATGGGAGATAAGAAGCAATCCCAGTCGAAAAGGCTTACCATGCTTTCTTTTTTTTTCTTTTTCACTCTATCGAACTTTATCTGGCTTCCAAGAAATCCGTCAGCGAGGTTCCGAAAGGTCCCCAGTACAGGCTCATTTTTAATATTAATGGGATGATCGATCTAACAGAGTTAAAAAGAAAAAAAAGAAGGAAGGAAAGAGAAAGAAAGATAAAGGAGGAAAGAGTAAAAAGAACGACATGCATATTTCATTGGCAAAAGGGTTTGCGATAGACAGTCGTAGGACTTCATAATGCCGTAGTAGATTAAGCCGGTCGATTAAGGTGCTTAGAGGTCTGGGCGATTGATGACGCCTTCTGAAGTCAAATTGAACAAAATCTCTTACGAGGAATGAAATATTACTTTTCATAAATTAGTTACTTTGGTAACGCCTATCGATACAAATGATTTGAGCTGCAACACTTTTTTCTTTTTTTTTTTTTGAATTTCGATCGTTTGAGATTAGGTTTCATACAAAATCAATTTAATAAATCAATTTGAATTTCGATTATTTGAGGTTAGGTTTGATTTGGATTTTTTTTATAAATTTGAGATAAACCAATTTAATACTATAACATTTTAAAAATAAATTATAAATAAATTTATAATATTATTTTGCTATTCATAATTGTTTCAAGTTTAAATAAATACTCTAGCGAAGTTATGTAGTTGGAATTATCTAAATAACGGTAACGATAATGGGGTCAACTGATGTTAGTGTCCCCATCTATTATCGTCTTATCTTTACGGAAGCACTAACGTATACTGCCTTATAGCGTTCAAGTAAATTTAATTACATATTCTCGATTACATTTTAAAAATAGAAATAGTTTGTATTTTGAAGCAGCCTATAAGTATAAAAATAACTCAAGAGTAGTAGATCGATGTATCAACGATTAAACAATTAACAATTTATTTTTCCCTTACAGATATGAGATAAGCATAAAATTTTATTCGATATAAAAAATTTAATTCACTTCTCATGTTACATCACATTATATTATATTGCGTTATATTGTATTATATATCTATAATTTCTGGTTATTATTTATAAAGGAATTTGATTGCCATTGTGGCATTTTAGTATATTTTATTTAATATCAATGAAAAAATTTAAACAAAATCAATTAATATAACATTTTAATCTTACATCAAATAACAATTTTAACTAAACACTGCCACATGTCAGGATGGCCGAGCGGTCTAAGGCGCCAGACTCAAGGTTAATACCTTGCTCGCTAAGCGAGTTAAATTGAGGATTCTGGTCCTCTCTGAGGGCGTGGGTTCGAATCCCACTTCTGACAAATATTTTTGTTCTTTTTCTTCATGATTTTTACAATATAGCAACAAACAGTTCTAACAATCGTTTTTTTTCTTCTTCCTAAGCCGTAAAACGTAGTTACGAGTTGAACGCGAACGTCGTAGGTTCAAATCCCGCTAGGGGAAAAAATGTTTTTTTTTCTTTCGACTTTTTTTTCTCTCAATGTTAAATAAATCGTTCCTAAAATAAATAATCAATAAATTAAGAATGAATTGATTAATTATAAATATATATATATATGTAAGATTTATTATATATATGTTAGATAAACAAATATAACAAAAGCTCCTTCTGCGTTCAATGTGTTAAGCGTATCTAATTTGAAGTAAACGTTAATAGAGATTCGTTGTGGAATATTCTTGAGGAAATAAGATCAACGGATATGAACAGAATCCTAATAGCGTTGTAATGGTACTGAGCGATAAAGCCAACCAACCAACCCAACCAAGGCTTCACGAGAAGCCTTCTTTCGGATTCTTTCGTCTGTGGAAGGAAATACGAGTAAGAGAAATAGGGTTTGGTTGAATATGAATGTGAATGTTAGCATCAGTAACAGTAACAGTAACAGCAACAGCAGGAGCAGCAGCGTGAGTGTGAGATGAATAGAAAAAGAAAGAATGCTAGAAAGGAGGAAAGAAAGAAAAAGAAGGAAAAAGAAAGAAAGAAAGAAACAAACAAACAAACGAAGAAATAGAGAATAAGCTTCGAGGCACGTTCCAGTAGAAAATCTTTTCAAAGAGACTTGCAATGGGAATATCGTGTAGGCGATTTGCGATAGTACATTCTTAGCCAAGACCAATGTTTGAATATTCATTTCAACGGCTTGTTATGAAAGCAACAGCAATAGCAGCAGCAGCAGCAGCAGCAGCAGCAACTTGTCGTTTCTTCTCCTTTTCTTTGTATCATCCAATCCTCGAATTTCACTATAGCTCGATAGATCAATCGATCGATTGATCGATAGATCGGATCTCACGAGATTTCCATTCCATGCTAACTAGAATTTTTTTCTTCTTTTCTTTCTAATTAATTATTACTTTTATAACACGAAGAGAAAGTTTCGATATAATATGGGATTATTTCTATTGCATATATTTTATTATTATTTATATATATATATATATATATAATAAATATATTTTAATTATATAAATTTATATTAATTAATTTAGATATTATATTTTTATATAAATAATATATTTGTTTCTTCAAAAATTTAAAAATTAATTTATATAATATTTGTAACAACATATTTATAAGATATAAAATGTTATACAGATATTTGTGCAAGAACCTTAAATATTATCTTTATTTAATATTTACAAAAGTATATTTTTATTTATAGAAACATTTGATTCGAGCGCATAATTAAAAGATACGAATTAATAAAACACCCCGCGAACATTTCTTTCGCTAGGATCGTAAATTTTCTACTATGTTTATACATTAGCAATATAATAGAGAAAAAGAAACGTTGAGAAGATCGCGAACTGGAAGCTATAGAAGAACCTAATAACGACGTGTCATGAGAAACTAAAAGAAAAGAAAAAAAGAAAAGAAAACAGCGATATACACCGGTTCGTTCGTAAGTCAACGACTAATGATACGCTGTCCATCTAATTACCGCAGCTGTAGCTTAGAAATTCTAAGAGAAAGGCAAATGCCATTGGGTTACGTTAAAGGTATCTAAAAACACCACCATGACTCTTGTTTGCTGCTCTTTTCAGAAACGTCGATCTTGCATCAATCACTGTTTAAACTCATTGCTGCTCGTTAGTCGTCTAAGGCGAGATAAAGGTACTACTACCAAATCGTAAGTCACCGTTTCGACATATAAACTTCTTGGCATAGTTCACAGAAAATTGCATTACTATAGATAACGTTTTCCGCGTATACTTTCTCGAATTTTTTGTTTTTTTATTTTTTTTTTTTTTTAATTATTAGGGTGAACCGAAAGTTCATTTATTACTTGATGATTTATTAACTAAAACAAAAATACAAGATTCAACTGAAAAATTCAAAGTGTTCTCCCTTTTTTTTCCGATCTTCCTTCCAAATTTATTTCTGCCCCCCCCCACTTCTTAGATTCCTAACGAATCAGTTTGTAGGATATGCAACTTAGTTTCTTATTGGTTAGTTACATTGACGCCTACGACGCTCATTGGTTTAGGAAATTAACAAAGAGAAGACTGTACCTTTCGGGGATTAAGTTCAGATGACTTTTGGAATACACGAATTTTGACGAGTCTACGCCTATGGATTGGAAAACTGATCATTTTTCGAATAGGTTATGTTTTTTAAAATGATAATAAAAATGATAATTTCTAGGATGTTTATTTAAGGTTATGTGAAACTTTTGTTTGTGAACGATATGAAGCGAGTATGGAAAATGTTTATCATTCGGTATCTTTATTACTTTACTTGATTATAGTATTCGATGAAGAAAATATCTAACGTATTGTAAATGTAAAAAGAGAGAACTAAATTATGTAAAATTATGTTGAATGAAAGAGATGCACTAAGTTTAATTATTCCAATTAAAGGAAATGCATAAAACGCGAAGAAAATTTTCTTTTTTTATTTATCGTTAAAATTAGAAAATGACATTTCTGAATAAACCGAAAAAAAAAAGTAAAAATTTAAATTTACATAAAAATATACGTTGCATAGTATACTAAAAATTATACGAAACATTTGCAAATATGCAAAACTATAATTACATATGAGAGCATACACTCTCATAAAAATTCCTTTTCTATAATAATTATAAATCTTAACTATATCTTTCTCAGTGACTTTTTTACGCAACGATCTAAAAAGTGAACGTTTCTTTTTGTTTTTTTATCTTGTTCTTTTTTCTTTCCCGGTTGAAATTTTTATTAAGGAAAAAGATTTTCAATTAGAAAGTCTAATAACGCAAAGAATATTCGTAAGAAATCGTTTTACGATCTCGCGCAATGCCTGGAACTTCATGCAAATTGATAATTATCTAGTTTTAGAAAAAGATTAAGGGGTAAGAAAAGTATTATATTATTATGCGTGTCGAAACGTATACTTGCTTCCTTGCACTTTACAAACCGTTCGCATTTCTCATCCTAGTTATTTACTCGGAACTATCACTATTAATCGTATTCTCTATTAAATGGGAGGGAAGAAAAGATAGAATAAGAAACTTACTAGTGACTAACATAAATATGTCCTAAGTCATGGTTTATCACTCAACGACGAGGACGACAACGACGACGTATTATTATTATCTGGAAACGTTAGACGTTAATGATGAAAATAATTGAAAAATATTATCTTTCTTTTAAACGATGCTTTCAAAGTATCCAACTCAATCGAGAAAAAAAGTAGTATTCAATTTTCTTGAATATCATATCTCGAAGCAAAAATAAATCCTCCTGTCGATAAGGAAGATCGTTATATATTTCTCATTAATTTATTTGATCTATTTAAAAGTGATCGTTTAACAATCATTTAAATTCATTAATTCGTACTTACACGTATTGCGAGATTAGAAATTTAATGTTGAATTTTATTAATGATGATAAAATTCAATTAAAATAATAAAATTATATTGTACACGTGTGTGTTAATTAAAATTCGACGAATTGTTGTATTGAAAGTAAAATATAATTCATACAAATTGATATTCTCCAAATATAATAAATATTATTATAATTATATGTATTTTTTTTTTTTAAGTTTTTTTCTTCAAGATTGCGTCATGATTTTTTTTCATGATTTCATCGTTGTTTAATCAATGTTTTTTAATGGATTTAAAAAAATATTTCTTCCGTTCGTTTTAGTTAGAAAAATAAAATTCGTTCAAAAATTAGACACCCATCATTAGTGTTTAAATGATCTTCTCCCGGAAACATATCTATCCGAAGATGAAGAAGATTATAAGAAATAGATAAAAGTGGAGCAACACCTCGGACATATATAGGAAATGTGAGGCAAGTTGTCCTGGGGGGGGGAAAGAAAAAAAAAGCAAAAGATTGAAGTTTGCGTCGATCGACTTTCACGGTCGCGCGTATCTTTGCCCATAACGCGTTGCAAATCGCGACAAATGGAACGGAGAGAAACGTCCTAAGAAAAAGAAACAAAAATCAAGAAAATAGATAGATAGATAGATAGATAGATAGAAGTATTTCCTACTCTTAAGAAATTGCCGCTAATTCAGCGAAAAATCTTTCTTCTCAAATGAGATAAATATGCGCTGATTTTTTCTTATTTTATTTTCATTTTTATTTTATTTTCATTTTTATTTTATTTTCATTTTTATTTGTATTTAATTTAATTTAATTTTTATTTAATTTTTATTTAATTTAATATGTATTTAATTTAATAGTTTTATTTTATTTTATATATTTTTATTTTTATTTTTATTTTATTTTATATATTTTTTATTTTTATTTTTATTTTATTTTATTTTTATTTTTTTTTGTATTTTTTTGTTCTCGATCATTCATTCTTTCATCAAATTCTTTCTCTAACACCGTTAATACCACGAAAAATCTTTTATCACCAACCGATACATTGGTATTTATCTTTCTTTCCTTTTTTTCTTTTTTTTTCAAACATTTTCTTTTCTTCCTAGCTATCGATCTATCATTCTTTACTTTCCTCACCTATCCCCCCCACCCCGTATTTCTACCGTTATACCGCTAATACCGCGAAAATACTTCGTTACCAGCCTCTATAGGTGTCTAACATTTTTCTTTTCTTTTTTTTTTCTTTATATTTCTCTTTCTTTTTCTTTCCTTTTTCTTTGACTCGATCCTTCCGATATCTTCTTTTTACGTTGTTACTGTGTCTTCTTCTTCAAACGGAAAGATCTGACTGAGCAAGATCGCGTCGTACCACCTACCGGTTGTGTTGGCTTGATCCTCGGCAAAACACGCGAACGTTTCAGCATATATCTATCTGTCCTTAACGTTAGTTTCTCTAATCCTTAAACACGCTTGTGGTTCAGGCTCGGCTCACCATCTCACTTCGATCTCACATAAGCCCGTTATTTCCTTTTGCCGATCTACCTTCTTCCCTTCCCTTCCCTTCCCTTCTCTTCTTTTCTTAAGCGAACGGTGTGATCTTATCCGACACGTTTGATCATGTATATTGAACTAGTATATAAAACGTTATATACTAAATTATATTGAAATTACGTGTATTTATATTATTGGCTACAAGTTTGAAATTCTTCGTTGATATATTTTTAAATTGTTAGTATTAATGTGTTCATAAATTAAATGCAAAAGGTTAAGGAAAATGAATAATTAACTTATTTTTCTTTTTTCTAAAATTTAACGAACAATCAAACTCGTACGAGATCATCTTTGTTTATAATTAAATAGATTGGCACAGATGCAATATCATTCGTTTAATATTCAGTTCCATCGAATTTGAACTTTTGGTTGGTAGTGTATTATGGTAAGTATTATATTTACTTACTCACTTATGTGTAATTGTGTACACGTAGTATAGAAAATTGTAATCCTCTATCTAAGTCGGGTACCGTTTCAACCGACACCTTATACAACCCAACAACCACAAACAATTTTCTCTAAAGATAAACATTCGGTTACATCGAAAGCTACTCGCGAAAGCACGTCGTAAAAAGGTTTTTTTTGTTTTTCGAAGAAAAATTCAATTAATTTACAAGTAAGTATAACGTAACTTAACTGATTTTATTAGATACATCCTATCTGTATACTTTATTAGGAGAAAGTATCATTTTCTCACGGAACGTTTAATAAAAATTGCAATTCGGTGTATTCCTTGTTGTTGGTTATTCGATCATTATATGGATTCTATTACTATAATAATCAATCGAATTGTTTTGTTTTCGATGGTTGGGTAAAACCTTAAACGTCAATTCTAAATTTATTCTAATTGTAAGAAAATTTGTAGAAAGGGAAGAGTTCACAGGCATCCATTTCGAGATTGAATAATATTTTAAGAATTTTAATAATTTAATAATTATAATAATTTAAAAATTCGAACAAAATGTTCTCTTTTGAGGCGAAATTTCAACGATTTGTATTTTTATTCGAGAAAAATTCTTTCCATTCTTTTAATTTTCAAAGATTAAAACACGAGAGAAAAAACACATGCGTAAATTATTCTGATAAACAAGTAAAATAATTAAAATTATCTTTAATTCGTAAGTTTTCGAATACTTCAAAGAGTATTACGTGTATAATCCGATCGTAAAATGACTAAGAATTCATAATGAACCTTCTTTTACTCTTACTTCCGCATATAACCAAGATGGCTGACCAACAATTTTACTTATAGAAATCTTAGAATACGATTTGCTCACGCTATCTCAGTAAAATCCAAGAGTCGTTTCGACTATTTCTTAACATATTACACACTCGTCGAGGGCTTTAATGTTTTTAGAAATTTAACTTTGTATTTGCAACGTATGATAAAATATACAAGCTGTTTCAAAAGTCACATAACCTACGATCAAAATATTTTCCTAGTGATGATGATTCCTAGTGTAAATGAATTGATTCGAAAAATTTTGAGGTTAGTTTGGAAAAAATATATTTTTAAAAAGGATTAGAATAAGTATCAATCGAATTACTTAACAAAGCAAACGATACTCGAAAATATTTCGTAATCGTTGAAAAAATAATTTATCCTATAATGTAAATCTTTGCAATTTAGATTCGTGAATATTTGATACGTCCGATATCGAAAGAAAATGAAAACAAACATAACCAAAAAAAAAAAAAATGAATAATAAAAGAAAAACAAAAAACAGAATAAATTTGTCATAAAGGGGGCGGGAAGGGGGAGGGTGGGTTACGACGATGATGATACGTTCCAGGATAAACGATTTTTCATAGAAATATTATAGTAAGAGAGAAGTCACAAATGGACCCGCTGCTGTGCAGAAAATAACCAACCAACCAACAACTGCATGATCCTTTATTACAAACGATGCGCCTATCAGTATAAATACATTCTCGCGTTCCTACGATCGCTTAAAACGATCGTAAAACGGCCGGAAGAAAAGTTCGTTTATGGTCTCGTGTAGCGTGCAACACCACCACCACCAACAACTACGCGTACTATAGTTTCTTAAGCTTTTCCAAGTGAGAGAAAGAGAGAGAGAGAGAGAGATAAATATAAAAAGAAATTCTGCTGCTTATCCTATTTAGTTTATGCTGTCGTTCTCGCCATACTACTGCAAGTGGGGGGGGGGGGTGTTCGGACTTGACAGCAATGCCAAATGAACGTAACACACATTTTGCTATACACACTAATGCGCATAGTCGTGCACATACAATGTGTACCGAGTAACGAACGCGTTTCTTGTAGAAAATAATCAAAGAAACGAAGAGAGAGTGTGTGAGAGAATGAGAAGAGGGGATATTTGTCTCTTTTTCTGAAACGTTTCTATAATAAAGTAGGCTAATAAGAGGTTTAGTACCTATTGATATATCTCTCTCTTTCTATGTAATACTTAATTTTATCTTCTTTCAGTATATTATCGAGTAACAAGATTAGACGCTAATTACATCGACCACTTTACAATTTTCTTTTTATCTTATCGTTTAAGCGTTTGGTCAATAAAAGGAAAGACAACAACAAAAAATAAAAGGTGTATACTTGATAATGATTATTATTGTCTCGTTACTTTGCTATCTTGTTGAGTTATTTTGATAGATACTTAATAAAGAAAATAAAAAATATAAAAAACGCATGGGAGTATTATATTATATATTAATTATTGTATTATATATATTAATATATTATATAATGAAATATCACGTAATTTATGCTTAATTATGACAACGAACTTAATATAATAATAATTTCAATTTTATCTTTATTTGTGAACTATGATTCTGTTGTCATAATTAAAGATACTATTAGAGAAATTTTCTATTGAATATTATCGACGCGTGAATAATATCAAAGTTACATTTCTTAAAATAAACCTAATTTAATTATCATTTAAATATGTTTATGTGTTTCCCCCTTCCCTCCCTTTAATAATTATAAATTATTTGAATATTTCTTTCTCAAAAGTCAAGATTTTCATCGGGTCTCAACGTTTACGCGTTTTATTTTATATTGAAACGCAACCTTTAATTCTTTTTTTTACGATTGGCTTCGTTTTACGCGTGAAATTTTTTGGTTAAAAGATAAAGAATAAGAAAAAGAATGAAAAGAAGAAGAAGAAGAAGAAGGGTTTATAAAACGTTGAAGATTTACTCACAAGCGTATCTTGCCGTGCGACGTCTGCCCCATGCTTGAGGAGTAGCTCAACCACCTCCAAGTGGCCTTCGGCAGCTGCCCTTTGTAGAGGAGTCACGCCGCCCTGGAACAAAACCGAAAGAAGATGAAAAAAAAAAAACGAAAAGAAAAGAAAAAAATGATTAACGGCTGGTTCCACGCTATTCTTATTCTTATTCTTATTCTTATTCTCGGTATTTTTTTCTCTTCAAAACTTTGTTCTCTTCCTTCTTCTCCGTTTTACGCGTCAATTTGCGCGTAACAACAACGGCTTTATCACTGTATCTATCTTTTTTTATTTATTCTTTTTTTTCTCTTTTTAAATAAGCGAGTCATAAAAAAGCAAACCCCGCCCAACGCGGATCGTTATGCCCTTCTCTTCCTTCCATTTTCGATAATAATTTACGACGCGCGCTCATTGAGAAATCTTTTCTTTTTCTTTTTCTTTTCAAATTTCGCGCCATTTTTATTTTTATAGGTTAAGTCATTAACACGCTCTATATCTTGTCTTCGAATGGTATTTCTTTTTTTCGATCAATGTTCATACTACATCTTTTATTACCATCATTATTATCTCAACACGAGATCATTATTATATTTATTATTATAATAATAATAATAATTATTATATTATTATAACAAATATTTTTTATATGATGATTGAAATATTATTATTATTATTATTATAATTACTTCGCAAACTATTTTCCAAAAGAATTGACACTTAAAACCTAAACACCCCCCTTCCCTATTCCTCACTAACCCCTCCCTCCCCTCACGGTCTCCCCCATTTTACTTTCGCTAATGTTTACTCACTTCTTAGAAGATTCTTTTTTTTCAAACTCTCACCAACTCTCTACATTCTTTTCAATATTCTTTTCTCAAGATATTTCATGAGAAACACATTTGAACACGTTCAAACCATAATTTCATGCTCAAATATTTTACCATTAACAAATATTTTCAATAGTATACCATAAGAATGGCAAACGAAATAATGTATATACATTTGAGAACGTATCAATTCTTTCAATATTTATTATATTTATCAGACAAATTTATATCATGTCATGAGTAATCCTGAACTTAGCACGTAAGAGTGTTAATGATTCTCACACGCCTATATGAAACGTAAAAGAAAAGAAAGAAAGAGAAAGAGAAAGAGTGCGAGAAAGAAAGAAAAATATAGAAAGAGAAAGAAAGAGAAAGAGAGAGAGGAATACCATCGCGTGTTGAAACGCAGATTTTTATCATTCGTTAAAGGTTCTAAACGTTTCCTCGGTTTATCGGCCGATCAAATCGCTTGATTAAGTTATCTTTCTTTCTCTTTCTCTCTTTCTCTCTCACACTTTTTCTTTCTTTTTCTTTCCATCTCTCATAAGTGATGTGTAAGTACGTAGTCGGTTGGTTTCTTCAAGTACAAGCCAGAGAGATGATTAAAGCACGATGGGCACATAAATTAAACTTTTATCTGATAGTACGACACGACAGCATCCTTAACAGATACATAGCGTAATTTACGTTTTACGATAGAATAATAAACGTCCTGTGTCAAATGGTGAAATGTTTCCTCCATTTGATTGTTATAAAAAAAAAAAACAAAAAACAAAACACGCGTAAAATCTTATTCGTTATTATCCTCCTACCTTCTCCTATTGTTGTTCATTCTTCTTACATTCGAACGAAAAAAAAAATTAAATTTGTATTTAGGAATACGAATTTATATTACTATTAGTTTGTTAACAATGAAAGCAGCAACAGTGGTGGGTGGGGGAAAAAGATATGGAATATTAATAGAGAGGAAAGCGGGAGTGAGAGAGAGAGAGAGAGGGGGGGCGGTGGATTGGAAAGAACCAGTTACGGTTAGACAAGTTTCAAACGCGTTTTTTCTTTTTCTTTTTTTTGTAAATAGCTTACTTATTTTTCACGGTCAATAGAAGATCATTGGTAGAATGAAAAAGGAAGTGGGCGTTGCCGGTTTGAATCGAATCGTGAATGGAAGAACGTTCGTCGTTCGAGTTATTGGAATTCCGTACGTGAAATCGCACGCGCGTATGTCAAAGCTTATCCTTCTTGGATGCGTACGTGTAATATATATGTGTATGTGTGTGTGTAATGTGTGCGTGTATCGCTTGAGAAGAAGAACCCTTTGCAAACCGACAAATGATCCTAGCTCGAGAATATCGCCTAGGTGGTGCATTTATACTTGCAAACGTACACACACGTACACCCACACGAATACTCTGTTTTTCTCTCTTTCTCTCTGTTTTACTTACTCACTCACTCACTCACATCAGTCAGATGTTTTGTACTATTTCTCTTTCGCAGTCATAACTACGTGTTATAGGAACGAACGAGAGAAGACATGTCTGGATCCTGGCAATAATTCCAGAGTGGCGAACACTCGACGCATCTTCCATAAATCATGAAGCCACTCGTCCGGCAAGATGAGCGAGCACCAACCAACCATCCAACCCAACCAATCCAACCAACCCAACCAACCCAGCGAACATTCGCGATCTGTACGACGACTTCAGTTCTCGGGTGGTTCGAATCGTTCAAACGAATTTTACTTAAGGACGAGACGATGATGATAATAATGATGATGATGATACCAGTTCACGTACGCTTTCAGAATCAAATTCTACCTAACAATCGTGTATCATTTTTATACGAGTCCATGAAAGAATGTTGATGTTGTCCTCTGGAGTTTGTCACGTAATTGATTTCTAATGCGTTCGATCAGATTTGGGTGGGTCTTACAATTTTTTGTTCTCTGTTCGCCTACATTTATTTATTCAACTTATTTTGTTTTATATATAAATATCAGATTTACATTTTTGAAAATAATAGATAAAATTTGTATGGTACATTTGGTGAACAATAGTTCTTCTTTTTTTTCCCCCCATTACAATTCAATTGGATTTATTCAAGTTTACATTTTCAATTTGTTATTTATCATGAAAACAAGTTTTTTCATCATTTTTATTATAACTCGTGATTCGTATTAGAAAATTGATAAATTATCGCGATAATTAATGTGTGTTAACTGTGAAAAAAAAAAAGAAATAATCAAAATCACAATGGTACGTGCGTTAGACGTTGCGCGTGCATCAAAGTAATATGTTGTAATTATGACGCAAAGGGTTAACGTTACCTCACGTAATTGCGTTTTCACAATGTTGCGTAACATCGTCACCCACAAGTTTTTTTTATTAGCGTGAAAAATAAAAGGTATGAAAAAGACTGGGAAGAGACAGGTAGGCAGGTAAAGAGGAGGCTGGTAAAGAAGAGAAAGAGAGAGAGAGAGAAAGACAACGTGGTGGTCAAATGAACGTCTCTAGTGCTAATAAAGAGGAGACCCCCGCGTTTATGAGCCCTTTTGTTCTTTTATCTTCCTCCCTCTCTTTCATATTCTCTCTATAATTACGCAAACGAATGTTTTACGGTGGAATAAGTATTAATTAACTCGGTGGGCTGGGTTGCGGTCTACCACAGACACAGCAACCGGGCGACCAGAAAAGGAACGCTGCTTTCTACGTAAAATATCAAACCCCTATTGCAACTTTATTGCGATTTACTAACGCTTCCGGTTTCAAGATACGTATGATCATATTATTAAAAATACAAAATTATATGTTAAATCATTTATTCAATATGGCAACGCGTGAATTCACTCACGCCATCTGTCCGCGCATTAGTTAAATGTTACTGTATGTAGTAACTAGAAGATAGCTTTGGTTTATAGGTTAGGGTTTTCTATGTTTAAGAAAATAAAGATTATACAGTTCAAAAAAGTATAATAGTGTTTTTTATCGACTAAAATAAAGTAATACTACTTATTGCGATCTTCTCTCCACGAGGGAATATATAAAATTCAATATTATTATAAACTTTATATTATTAAAATACTTTTTAAGGTTAGATATAAAATAATTTTAAATATTTTTAGATATTTTAATACTTTTAAATATTAAAAATACTTTTACATATTTAAAAATATCTATCTCCACATAAAAATATTTAATGTAAATTGTTGACTTTCTTTTCGTTTTCCTAAGGGGCCCAAAATAATATTTTGCTTTCGTAGTTCCGCCATTGGAGTTGGCAGATTGTAAAACGTTTCTAAATCCGCTGTTGTACACTTAGAAGCGTTTGTTAAGCGTTTGTAAGAGGATTATACACGCTCTAATTGCACTAAAGTGAAAAGATCGAAGTATTTATTAACGGAAGGATGATCAACAATAGGAGAGGAAAGTAAAACGGAAGGCGTTTACTAACAACAATCAACCGACGTTAGAAATTCTTTTCTTCATCTTCATCATCGTCTTCCTTATTTCGAATACACAAAGAAGCACGTATTTAAGAGTACCGGAAAAAAAGATTTTACGCGACTACGAAGCAAAAAAAAATTACAAGCTGGATCGTTAATGTTTCTCCATTGGAAGAGAAACTTTTACGTTTCGCGAATGAGATTGCGATGTTCGATGCGTATCTTGTATTCCTTCGTGTTTCGTTCGACGAATTGGATTCTTTTTAGCCGAAGGGAAGGGGTAGGGGGGATGGTGGAGGGGGAAAGTGGTCGTCAATTAACACCATTTTTCGTTATAAGAAAATGAAAAAGAAATATAAAGAAACGAGATTCGAAGGAGAGCAATTACTCGATCGTAAACTCGTATAAAAAAGTTTTATCGATTAATTCGTATTTTTTTCTTTTTTATATCTTTATTTATATTTTTTAAATGAGACCCATTTCTTGTTTCTATATTAATATTATATATTATAATTTATATTAAAATAAATTTAGTTTCATTTAATTTATATATGTTACAATTGCACGAAATTTATAAAATAATAATTATTTTTTTATTCTTATTCATTTATACGTTATTTTAAGATGTAATTAATATTTGGAATTTTTTTTTTCTTTAAATATACATTGGTCTCATAATTGTTTGATTATTTATCGTAAGACAATAATAATAATAATTATATTACAGATATAATAAAATAATAAAAATAAAAAAAGAAAAAGAAAATAAATAAATAAAATATAATAAATCCAATTTAATATACTCGTAGAATAAAATCAGACTGTACGAAGTGGATTAGGTTTCGTTCGAGAAATTCAAAACGAGTTTGTCTTCCCCCTGAGGAAGACTTATTCGGGAATATTGGATAGAAAAAAAGAACAAGAAGCAAGAAAAAAATAGTAAAGAGAGAAAAAGAGAAAAGAAGGAAGGAAAGAAGGAAGGAAGGAAGAACGAGAAAGTTGCAAGTAATCCTTCTTATCCTTAAAGGAAGAAACGTCCTTTCTCGTGTCAGTGAACGACTGACCAATCACAAACCGGAGATTAAAATCTGCTATCCTTTGGCTTCATCCTACATTTACGATTAAAGGGCGGACGAATTACCTTCTATAAAGGAAGTATATACGTGTATTTAAATAATCCTTTTTTAATTATCTAACAACAACAAATAAAACGACATACCTTTCGCAAATGTCTGCTATAAAATGATATAAAAAGAAAAATTTAGTATAAGAACTTGACATAATTATTACTGAAACTATGCGTGTCGTGTATATTATGATTTTAATCGATGAACTGTTACAGAAATAAAAAAAGAAATAATGAGAAAAGAAAATGAAAGAAAAATGTAATAATAATAATAATAATAACAATAAAAATAAATACGAGATATAAAGAAAATTTTATGAGACGAGTAAAATGATATTGGTCAACGATGATTAAATATTATTTGAATTAATAAATAAATGCGAGTTCGAGCATTTCTATAGTTAAATAATAAAACAAGTCAAATTAAAAATATTAACTAAAATTAAATAAATATAGATTTTTAAATTCAAATTCACCCTTTTTGCTATTCAAATTGCATTGCAAATATATATATAAAGTGTGTCAAAATTTTACTATATAATATTAAAAATCAATAACCCCTTATCAAAACTTAACGCAATAATTTTTTCCTTTTATTATATAATAAAACAATGATCACATTTATCAACGAGATATTACGAGATACAAATTATGCTATTAAATGATATATTATTACGCTTATTTTACCTTATAGAAATTTAATATAAGAAGAAGACGTGATGGGTAATAATAGGTTAATGGTAAAACGACAAATATATATATATAAATATATATAAGTGGAAAATAATAGACGTAGTAAATAATCTCTGGTTAAATATCTCGACGCGATCCATCTTCAAGAAAACGATATAATAAAAAAAAAAAAATAGAGACAGATAGAGATAGAAAGAAAGAAAGAGAGAGAAAGAGAGAGAGAGAAGAGTCCTCTTCTGTGTGAAAGAGAAGAAAAATTGTTGCAAGGAAGGACGTAAGATCGTTGCTGCGGTTCTCGTAATTGACGTAACCGCGTAGATCATGAACTTTCGAGTTGGTCAGAGACCTAACGTCTGTTGGAAACTTCTTCTTCCCATTTATGGCGTTAACTAACGACGAAGTAACGCCATTCTCTCTCTCTCTCTTTCTGTGTTGTTTCTACTCTTTGCTACTGCTACTGCTACTGCTCCTGCTATTGCAGTTGCAATTGCAGTTGCTATTGCAGTTGGTATTGCTAGGCTGGTAGAGTTGACTGTTGTCTCGTTGTCTCTTTTCTAACGTTTGTTGTATTAGTGCACGACGTGCTTCCTGCGAAAGCCTGATACCTCGCTCTGATTGTTCCGGTGAAAGCGACCATTGTCCCTCGAGCTTACCCCGACCATTGTGATTCCCTGGACGATGCAGAGAAAAAGAGAGAAAGAGAGAGAGAGAGAGAGCAAGTGTTATGCGTTTCCGAACCTATTCTGCATCCGTTCTCCTATTCTTAATAGAACGGATATAAGGATAATGGAATATTATTACTGAATTGTTAACTTTCAAATGTAATTTAGAATATTTTTTTCATTGAAATACCTCATTTCTTTTTTTTTTTATGTATTTATTATACTATTACTGTTGGGTATATAGTTGTTTAACAATAGGCTATGTAAATGGTTTCTTTGTTTTGAAGATGTATATTTTGAAAAAGGTTAATGTATCGGTTTGGTTCAATATTTATTATTTCATTTTTATTATAACGTTTTGAGATTGTTCGAAAAATTAATTATTCTTTATTTGAAAAAATTCATATTATAAGACTACGGATTTTGAAAAATGTTAAAGCATCGGTTTGGTTCAATATTTATTATTTCATTTTTATTATAACGTTTTGAGATTGTTTGAAAAATTAATTATTCTTTATTTGAAAAAATTCATATTATAAGACTACGGGTCTGATTCTATTTTTGAAAAATAGTGTAATTTTTTTTTTATAATTATTTAAGAATTTTATCAATCCTATACTATCTTAAATAATTTATTTTTCATTTAATTGTAATAATAAACGTTTAAGAACGAATTACATGCACGATCACGTACATATATCATATAAACGATAATAATAATTATTACGTTACATTGTAATATCATTTACAATAACTCAGGAATAAAATAAACATCATTCTTATATACGTAAATAGATTAGGAATTGATTCAAATCGTAGGATTCGAATGACGAATAACAAATGAAGTAAACCGACACGTGACTAGGGACATAGAACGACATCATTCGCGTATTATAAGGCTTGCTCATGGTGTCCGAAGTAAGTATCACATGCCAGCCATGGAATCTCACTATTGTCCTAAAGGCAATTAGCATGCCCCGCCTGACTCTTCTAGAAAGAGGGGTGAATATATTAAAGCTACGCTTCTCGTCCGGATACTCGTTCTTGCAATACTGCGTGGGAGTGAACGTATTCTAACAGAAGAAACAACACCCGTCTAACTTCGAGTTCAAATAGAACGTGTTTATTTACCATTAGGATACCTTTAACCATTAGATTTCAAAAAACAAACGTCTATATTTAAAGGGGTGAGGGTAGGTGGGTTAGGGGGAATCATTAAAATCCAATCAGAACAAAAATTTAAATTAAATTTATTATTATATTTTATGTTTTATATTTTTAACACGGTCAACAATTAATCGCTTACGGTAATTCGTAAAAATTCTGATCATTTGTAAGGATCATGTTATTTGTACAAAATAAAAATGCAATATTTATATTATTCGTATTTTTAAATAAAATAAAATATATTATTGACGTTGGTTACAAATCTCATTCTATATGAAGATATATTATGTTTTTTTTTTTTAACTTTAAACTAGTTGTTTGATTGCTTACGATAGGTATACACGAAGTATTGGTAGGTTTTAATGTTAAAAGAGAAAATGAAATTCAACGTAGGATCTAGAAACGTAGATTATGAAATTGTTCAAATGTTTAATCATTATTTAGTGGATATATATGGGACATCTATTTGTTTATTATTACAAGTACGATAATTTGATAAGAAATTGAGTAAAACAAAAGTTTGGAAACAATCACGATTATATATTATATTCGAAGATAATAAATTTGAATAAATTCAAATAATACCTAATTGAATTATATTGACAACGAGGTTATAGTTTAATAGTCGTATAATTCGAGAATTTTGTGTATTTTCGATTTCGTATAAAGAAATCAATCTCTTAAATTTGAATTCGTGTAGTTTTATTACACCTTAAACAGTCGAGTATATTATTTATAAACCTATTTGCATGTAGCCACGGATTATTTTATTCTTCGAATTGACTGTAATCTGGTAATAAAAAAAAAAAAAAAAGGTAAAGAAGGGAGGTAAAAAATAAAAAAAAAGGTAATAGAAAGTATAATAATTTATATTATTATATGGATTTAACGACGGTCAAAGCAATCATATTATTCGTTTTTATATTCACTTATCGATGTTAAAACTCCTTTTTTCGTAAACAACTCCATTCTCGTACAGACGCTCGAAGACGAAATTACAGCATTTCGACGGTGAGGTAGCTTCACTCGAAATGACTCATAAAATCCGAGAATGTTATTCGTGTGTGTTGTGAAAGTCTCGGGTTATAAGTTTTTATCCAAATCAAAATGGTAAGGGAAATAATGTAAATGACGATAAACGATACTGCGTACGCATTATACGAAAGTATATAAATAAAAATAATATTATAAGAGAACACGAGAATGAAGATATTAGATTCGAAATAGTTGAAACTGTAGGAAGAAGACAAATTAAACGAATACAAAAAAATATCTTATGGAAAAAATAATTTTCAAAAGTCACCGAAAGTTTCCTTTTTTTTTGTTTTCTATTAGAAAATCAAATAAAATCGAGCATATAATTTTCATAATTATTTATCAGGTAGGATTAATTCATTCTTTGATCAAACCAAATTATTATAACAAAATATAATAACAATGTTATTTATTTTATCGAATAAACAAACGATCAATATCGTTCCATTACAATTCCTCGATAATCGAATATTAAAACACATTTCATATCAAATATAAAACATAAAATATTACAAAAGTATAAACAAAACAAAATTCTCCGTATAAAATTACCACGAGAAAAATGCAACAACATTTTTGGATAGGAAACCTTTTTTATCGGGTGAAAGAGAAAAAACAAATAAAAAGCATCTTCAAAAGATAAACGTAACGTTAAAGTTTTTAACTAACGAGGGAGTATCTATTATCTTTGCATGGTAGAAAGGTTAGGGATTGGTTAAATCATTCTGGTGTCAGTATATTTACCGAAGGATAAAACCGCAGGGTCTTTTGAATTTATTGTACCCTCACTCTTACCAACAGAGAAAAAGACACTTGATTTATCTCGCTAAAATATACATACCTACCTACATACCCACATACCTATACATACACACACACATATATATATATATACATATATGTATATAAAATACCTGACTAGCATTGCGTTTCGTGTGTTTACGAGGAGGAACTGAGCTACGATATCTTTTGTACGAAAAGAAACTTGAGCGGCGGCCATGGGTCTGGTAATGGGAGAGGGAGATTCGAATATTTATTAAACCACAAACTTAAACGTAGAGGTTAGGTATCTTTCCCTCGTTCCTTTACAATAATAAAAATGATCATATACATATTCCTTTTTTCTTCTTTTTCTTTTTTTTCTCTGTACGTCGTACTTATCATTCAACGGTAATGATTCTTTACCCTTATATATGTTACCCCTTTCATTTCATTCCCCCATCCCGGCTTCCACCATCTTTTGCGATGTAAATGACGTGTAAGAAAATGTTCATTATTTATTAAGCAATTACGGTTAAACTTTACGATCAAATCCCCGGGCATTGATTGGCCACCCAAGAGTGTTGTTATTTATATTTTTTTTTGTTTATTTATTTATTTATTTTTATTTCGTATTCTTTTTTAAACGTAATTTTAGTTTATTTCAATCATATTTCAAACGTGTTAATTCGTAAGAATATATTAATAAATGTTAATATGTATTAAGTTGAAAAGTAATAAAATCGAAAATTACGATCGTTTAAATTTATATGAAGTATTGTAAAAAAGTTCCGAATAAGTAATAGATATAAACGTTTAGGGTTTCAACCCTTAACAGACCGTGTGGCCTAACGGATAAGGCGTCGGACTTCGGATCCGAAGATTGCAGGTTCGAATCCTGTCACGGTCGGAAATTAAATTTTTTTTTTCTTTTTCTTTTTTTTTCCTCTTTTTTTTGTCATCGCACTCAAAACAAATGATTTCAAGTAGAGTTGTTTAAAACAAAGAATAAATATAAAAAAGAACAAATTGAGTTTTATGTATTAATAAAAAAAAAAAAAAAAAAAAACAAAAAAGAATTTTTTAAATTCTTTATAATTTGTAATACGTACACATGTGGATAATACAATTATCTACGAGTATTTATCGATAAGATAAATTTCGATCAATCTAAACTAGTTAGAAAAATAAAGTTGTCGAAGTGTCATGTTTACAAGATGAGAATTATTGATCGAAACGTTGCCATCGGTATGTAAATATGTTTGACATAAGTATACTTAGGGTTCTATCTCCTCCTCTTCTTCTTCTTCTTCTTCTTCTTCTTACAAATAAACGAGAAGTATAGAAGCCGGTCGTGCGAGAGATGACACATAGGCAAGTACGAAAGGGCATACGTCAGGCTTTATGGTGTCATCGGCTAATTTGCTTCCTACCATGTACCCTATCCCCATCGTGTCGTCTTTGCAATATATATATATATAGCTACGTATAATAGTAGCGAGGTACCTTCTACCCATAATCGTGAAAATAAAATTATCTCCGTTAAATAGCCAGCGAGATATGGTGGTACGTGCTTTGATGCTACGCGAGAAAGATGAACAGATAACAAGAGAAAGAAAGACAAAAAATAACGCGAGAGAGAGAGAGAGAGAGTGAGAGTGAGAGAATGAAAGAGTGAATTAGAAAAAGAGAGAAAGAGAAAGAAAGAAAATTAAGAAAGGATATATAAAAGGATATAAGAAAGAGAGAGATAAATGAAGTACAGAGTCGTGATAAGAAAAAGAGAGAGAGAGAGAATGAAAGAGTGAATTAGAAAAGAGAGAAAATTAAGAAAGGATATATAAAAGGATATAAGAAAGAGAGAGATAAATGAAGTACAGAGTCGTGATAAGAAAAAAAAAGAGAGAGAGAGAGAGAGAGAATTAAGAAAGGACATAATAAAAGGATATAAAAGAGAAAGAAAGAGAGAGGGGGATAATGAAGTATAGGATCGTGGTAAGAATGAGAAAGAGAGAGAGAGAGATAAAGTATTGAATCGTGGTAAGAATAAGAAAGAGAGAGAAAATAGAATCGTGGTAGGAATGAGAGAGAGAGAGAGAGATAAGGCGAATCACTAGTTGACCCATGACCGGAAGTCGTACGTGCAGACTCGAAGGTCGGGAAGGAGATATTATATCCTTCTTCGAAAGGATCGTAGAAGTATCATAGAGAAAGAGAGGAGAGGAGAGAGAGAGAGAGAGAGAGAGAGAGAGAGAGAGAGATAGGTGGTATAAGGAACGATAAATCAATGCGTAGGCGTTGCACGCGCATCCTGTAATAATCTGACGCTTCTTTCTATTTACATAGATACGTATGTATTCTCATATATAATATTTCAGTATCGGTGTGATCAGATGTTTGGAATTGATTTTGATCGTTTACTCAAACTAAACTATAAATGTTTATTCTTATTTTTTATCTTCATTATATTTCGTAAGATTTATTATCGTATTATTATTTATCATTTTGAAAAATGAATAATAAATATAGAATATAATTGATGATAAATGTGAAGTATAAATATCGGTTGAAACGTACAATTATATTTTAACTTTTAAACGAAATTTTATTTGTTTTATATCTGTTTCTTTTTTTTAGATGATCTTGGAGTTTATTAACTAAGGAAGGTGGATGATAAACAGGTTGATTAACATTGCAAAGGATTAAAAGCTTTCATTAAACGAAACGAGAAAGAATTCCGTATTTACATTTCCCTATTACATTAACAAACGATTAAAATTTCTCATCAAAGGGGAACAAGTATAAGAAGTAAATGGTAAAAAGAAAAAACTGGTGTGTGTACTTATGTACGCACGTAAGAAGTTATACTTCTTTGTCGTACCAAAACGAATATAACCTCAATAACCTCAAAATAACTTCAAAAAAAACTTCAAAGAAAAAAATAACTAAAAAAAAAAATAATTATTATTTTATACATATAAGAAAGAGTAAAAAAGAAAACTGGTGTGTGTACTTATGTACGCACGTAAGAAGTTATACTTCTTTGCCGTACCAAAACGAATATAACCTCAATAACCTCAAAATAACTTCAAAAAAAAACTTCAAAGAAAAAAAATAACTAAAAAAAAAATAATTATTATTATATACATATAAGAAAGAGTAAAAAAGAAAACTGGTGTGTGTACTTATGTACGCACGTAAGAAGTTATACTTCTTTGCCGTACCAAACGAATATAACCTCAATAACCTCAAAAAAACAACAACAAAAATTTATTATTATTATTATTAATTTAAATTTATTATCGATATATATATATTAGAAAGAAAAAAAAATATCAAAATATAGATATCAGTCCACACTAAATATAAGAGAGATTTATCGAATTACTTCACACGTCAACAGCCATGGCGCGGTTACAGCATTAGTTCTCGCTCGATCATTTAAGTAAAGCAGCCCTGAGTACGATTAGTATTGGATGGGTGACCCGCTTGAGAAAAAAAGGGGAAGAAGAAAGAAAGACAACTTCATGCCGTATAATTGAAATCGCTTTGCCGCGCGTCGTAAATACCGACAAACTTCATGGTGTCGTTTTTCCAGACGCTCGGAACAAAATCACTCCCCATTACATTTTCCCCAACGCGCCAAAAGAAATATAACTTCAATAATTTTGAAAAAAGAATATTTATAAAAAAATATCATTAATTAATGTTAATGATATTATTTAAGTAACGTACAAATTGTAACTAACACACGTTATATTATACTTTTTAATACACGGAGTATATTATTAACTAAGAAAGTTGTACGATAAACAGGGTATAGATATATTTAACGTATATAAAGGATTAAAATCTTTCGTATTAAACGAGACAAAAAGAAAGAAAGAAAGAGAGAGAGAGAGAAAACCTTGAGAAAAATAAAAAGAAAAGAGAGAGAGAAAATTGTTTCAGGGTAAGGAGAAGAAGGAATAAGCAAAGTGACCGTACCGGTCCACGTGTTCATGAAAAACTGGCGAGACGCGTTCGGATCAGCTTGCTCCTTATTTCTTCAACTTTATTTCTACAAACGCTTCGAGGCAAAGTACTCAAACCGATTCGTTCCAGAACTTTCCTTTCGACTAAATCGAACTTTATTACTTATTTTAAATATTCTTAATCCTAAATTATTATATGCAACTATTTTTTTTTTTATTGTCATTATCAAGTTACGCGCGTTAAATTTCAAATTATTTTTCTTTTTCTTTTCTATTAAAAAAATCTAAAAATTTATTCAAACGTGAGAATTTAATAAAAATAATAATGTAAGAATAAATTATTTTTAATATTATACTTTTCTAATTTCTAATTCTATCTTTTATCTCTGTTTTCAATCAATGAGATTGTTCGACAAGTTATTTAGTTAAAAAAATAAAATACACGTTTTTTTATTTGTATTATTTAAAATCCAAGATGTTTTTAAATTATTAAAAACATTCCAGAATATATTTTAAATATTATTATAATCTAAAGAAAAAAAAATGAAGTAGAGAAGGGTAATTACGATATAACTAATATAGAAAAAATGATACAAATATATTTAAAAAAAAAAAAAAAAAGAAAAGAAAATAATTGTAATATGAAACAAAAACTAAATAAAAATTCAACTCATTCCTCTACTATAATAATTATCTTATTACGAATGAGTGTAACTACGAATAGGGTAAACAACTTTCACTCGGTAAATTTAAATATAATAATACAAAAAGAAAAAAGATTTTTTTTAGCGACAAAAGTAGATTGATCGTAGCCCCACGCACGCATGATTTGATTATGCAACATTTGATTGAGCACGAGAGTTTCAAAGATAAATTGTAAGTTTTAATCGCCTAGAGGACGGTGATTTATGAGATATACATCAGGAATTCATTAGATGGTGGAACGCATGGGGAGAAAAGTCGAGGACGACGCATAACCGAGTAATGTGTAATTTAATTTCTATTTTTTTTATTTTCTTTTTTGTTCTTGTTTTCTTTTCTTTTCTTTCTTTTCTTTTGTTTTCCGTTCTTCCTTTTGTCTAACTTTTAAATACGTTCGAGTTTACGTTAGCCTATTGCAATATCCTCTCTCGAGGGTTAATAATAATAATAATAATAATCCCTATTGGCAAATTCTTTACACTTATCCATTTACAAACGTAATAGTAATAGTATTAGTAGTAGTAGTAGGATATATTAGATTACAAATCACCGTTATCGTTCAAATGGTTTAACGTTGTTACATTGCTTGTCTTCGAAAGCAATCGTTCAAACGAATCGGTCAAATTCTAAATGATCTTTTGCTATCTTATCTTAAAACGTTCTTAGAAATCTTTTCCGACGTTTACAAATGATTATACGTAATTATTATTACAATTGCTAAAAGAAACAAAAAAATAAATATCATTCATTTCAAACAGGTGTAAAAGAATTCGTTTTGATATTCGATGCACTCTAAACATCGGTTTGCGTTATGGCAAAAATGTACAAAAAAAATGTGAACATTGTATTTATTGAAATGAAATGAAATTACTCGTTAAAATGATCTCATTGATATTAAATTAAACATTATTATATTATTATTTATTTATTATATTATTATTATTATTATTATTATTATAAATTTATTTATTATATTATTTATTTATTATATTATTATTATTATTATTATTATAAATTTATTTATTATATTATTTATTTATTATATTATTATAAATTTATTATTATATTAATAATATTATATTATTCTCACGAATTAATATGCGTTTTATTATATTATATTATTATTATTGTCACGAATTAATATACGTTTTATTATATTATATTATTATTCTCACGAATTAATATGCGTTTTATTATATTATATTATTATTATTATTTTCACGAATTAATTAACGCGTTTATGTAAACAATGTAAAAACGATATACCCCCACTTATTAATGAATATTTAAATACTACAAAATATATAATCTCAATCTAACGGAGATTTTCTACTTTAATTCGAAACAAAGAAGAAAAAAAAGAAAACAATTAACTTGACTTGATTGCCACCATCAATTCGAACAATCTTTTCTCTTCGCAATTAAGTTTCAAGAGAATACTAGTAGCAGTTGGAAACTAGATTTCTTATTTATACTCCATGGACCTTAACGATGTAAGAGAAAGAAAGAAAGGGAAAAAGAAAGAAAAGAAAGGAACAACAGAAAGAGAGAGAAAGAGAGAGAGAGGAAAGATTCTTAGTATCAAGAGTAAACTATAGTAAGCATGTGAGTTCAATCTCGAAGGGCGTTAAAGCTTTAATTCGACGAGTTTTGCTTCAGCAGTAGGATGGATCGCGACAAGGTTTTTACTTGATCACGATGCATTGGCGTAGGAACAACTCGGGTTTCGTATTCAAGCAAATCGAGGACACAAAAATGTCTCACTTACTCGCAGTTAACCGTCGTTGGTTGGTTGGAAGTTGGAAGTTGGATCGTCTCTCCGGCTAATGAGAAACGATCAAAGAGAAGAATGATTCTTCCCCGGTATACTTTTACACCACCAAGGTCTAAAATAAAATAAAGGGACTTTCCCTTTTTTTTCTTTTCTTTTGCGAACTCGCGTTTTACCTCTTTTTGTTTCATTGGTCATTTTTTTCTCTTTTTAATATAGAGGTAAACGAAAAGGAAAAAAGGTATCATCGAGAGGATTGTAATTTGGAGTAAGGGGGAGTGGTGGGTGAGGGGGTTAGGGGGTTGAGGAGAAGGTTCACTGGTACAGCAGTTAGGTGTTCAACTAAATGTTCCTCATTCGCGTAATGAGAGGATTCGCTCGCACCGGTTGCATTAGAGCAAATGATCCGGTAGGTGCTTCATCACCACACCAACACATCGGCAACAGTAAACGCGTTGTAGTTGTAGTTGTAGTTGTAGTTGTGTACAAGTGAGAGAGAAAGAGAGAGAGAGAAAGATGCCGTATCGAAACGCGTTTGTAAAGACTGAAGAAGAAGAAGAAGAAGAAGAAGAAGAAGGAAGGAAGGAAGAAGGTTTAACCCTCTCTCCTTTCCCTTCTCTCTTCTCCCTACCTTCAAATTATTACGCTCGAGTGTTATCGTCCTGGAAAAATAATGATTTCGCGTCGTTAGCAGCCACCGTTCGCCTACTACCCATATACTTTTTCATTTACCCCATGCGCTTCTGGTATTCCTTATTAACACTTTATTAAATCCTTTCACTCACGTTTTCTATATACGCGTGGATTTATATTAGGTTTGTATGATTTATTTTCAAATAGTATATATATGTATATGTATATATGTATCGATCGTGGTATTATGAACGTAATTGAAAATTTGGAAGATTTCGTAAAACCGTGAACGATAATTTATTGTTTCAATTAGGTTAATGAAATCATTTGATTGTAATTGTTATTGAATGTTATCAAGGTTTTTATACAAGCTCGTATGTGTTTGAATGATTATTTTTAAATAGTATATGTATCGATCGTGGTATTATAATTGTAATTGAAAATTTGGAAGATTTCGTAAACGTAGTGAACGATAATTTATTGTTTCAATTAGGTTAATGAAATCATATGATGTAAGTGTTATTGAATGTTATCAAGGTTTTTATACAAGCTCGTATGTGTTTGAATGATTATTTTTAAATAGTATATGTATCGATCGTGATGTTATAAACGTAATTGAAAATTTGGAAGATTTCGTAAAACGTAGTGAACGATAATTTATTGTTTCGATTAGGTTAATGAAATCATTTGATTGTAAGTGTTATTGAATATTATCAAAGTTTTTATACAAGCTCGTATGTGTTTGAATGATTATTTTTAAATAGTATATTTATAGATCGTGATATTATAATTGTAATTGAAAATTTGGAAGGTTTCGTAAAACATAGTGAACGATAATTTATTGTTTCGATTAGGTTAATGAAATCATTTGATTGTAAGTGTTTTGAATATTATCAAGGTTTGTATACAAGCTCGTATGTGTGTTTGAATGATTATTTTTAAATAGTATATATATCGATCGTGGTATTATGAACGTAATTGAAAATTTGGAAGATTTCGTAAAACATAGTGAACGATAATTTATTGTTTCGATTAGCTTAATGAAATCATTTGAGTGTTATTAAATCTCTCAAGGTTTGTATACAAGCTCGTATGTGTTTGAATGATTATTTTTAAATGGTATAGTATCGATCGTAATGTTATAAACGTAATTGAAAATTTAGTAAACGATAATTTATTAATTTAATATTTTATTAAAAATATCCCCTATATGTTTAATTTAAGAAGAAAAACTAAGAAACATTTATGACAACTTAATATAATTTTCATTGTAAAATATTGTTATTAAATATACGAAATATCTTGAAATCATTAAATAATAATTAGTAGGAAAGAAAAATTAAATGATACGATTCTAATGAATAATTATCTATACATTATTTAAACCCTCAAAAAATCTGATCGTTTCTAAATTTATGTATCATTAAATATCCATTAATTAGAACAACAAGTTCTTGATCATCTATCATTGTTACAAACAAAAAATATATATATATATAATTTACAATATCAATTAACCAAGAAAATTCTTATCGTTATAATAAACATTTGATATAAATTAAAATATATAAATATATATATATATATAATAACTAATATAAAATATATAAAAAAAATAAATATATAAAATAAAATATATATATTATATTTGATATAATATAAAAATAACAAATAATCCTAAGATTTAAAATTACAATTTAGGAAAAGTTACTAAATAACATTAAGAAATTATCAAAGTGTATTAGAAATTAATGACATTCTTAGATTAGAAATCGAACGAGAATCGATACATGTTTAAGATATAAAAATTTATAAGTGAAATATATCGTATGGTTAAATGCGTACATGTATATGTGTATTTCTATTTATGTGTGTGTGTGTGTTAAAATGTATCGAGTCGTGACTCTCCTCGTAGAAAGATCGACTAGAAGGATCGGCACGAATGCTTCGTGGAATTCGTGCCGCCCTTTTTTTCCCGGGTCATCGGGTTACCTTCATAATTGCTTATTAAAACGAACACACCGTGTGTTCTAAGATAACGTTATCTATCTAGAAATTCGTAAAAGAAAAAGAAGACAACCATACCAAACCGAAAAAAAAACAAACAAAAATATTCTAACCTCAGTTGACTTTTAAATTCCCTACGATAGGAATGATTTTCTTTAAAAAAGGGAATTTATACTAAAGCATGTATCTAACTATACTTAATTATACTTACAGATCGTAATTCATATCTATACTCTCTCGTGTAATATGGCATTATAAATAGAAAGCTAGCAGCTTATATGTTATTCGCGTTTCTAAAAGATATTCTATTTCAAGCTGCTAAGAATTTTGTTGAATTTTTATTTTTTTTTTTTTTTTTCAACACACTTTAAGATACCAACACGAGAAGCGTGTATCGTCTACGACGTATGTGTGTGTTGTATTTATTTAGCGTAAATCAGAAGGTGATTATATCTATATGCTTATACGGTTCTACGTTGTATGGTGTAATGACGTTAAGAAAAAGAAAAAAAAAATACAAGTTTACGGTGATTTACACTCATGAACATTCTATCACCTTGAAAAATCGATAAAATTTACGCTTATTCTTCAGCTGTAATTTTAAAAGACAAAATTTGTTATGTTAATACGAAATTATATTTTACCAACGCAAATTTTGTTTCTATCTCAATCAATTTGATTTAAACGAACGAAATATTAACGAGTAATTGATAATTGAAAGAAAAATAAAAAAAGTGTATTGAAAAGAATATTTTATTAAACATTTTAAAGTATCGTAATTAATTATAATAGAACAAGAAAATTCATTAAAGTCAATTTGATTCAATTGAAAATTGAACTAATGAATTATTACAGTCTATAGATCATCATCGTGAAAGAAAAGAATTTAGAATAGTATACATATATAAAAATAAAAAAGTATGCCTTCAGGCTGACTTTCTACATAGATTAAAAATGTCCAAGTTAACCAAACGTTCAATTCGAAAGAAAACTTTCGAAATCTCTTTCTAATAAATAATTGTATTTGTTTAAAAATAAATGTTAAATGTCATTAGTTGATATATCAATTAAATCGTATAATATTGAATCGATGAAATTTGAACAATAATTACCGGATAACTTTTAACAAAAAATCTCACAATCGCGAATGATGACCTTGACCGAAATCTTTATACAAAAATTATAAAAATATTAATCACCATTATTAATTTTTATAATACACAATTAAAAGTCAACACTTAACATTACAAATAAATTTCTATAAATAGCAAACAATGTTAATAAATCGCGAAACAAAATTTTTCAATTAAATTAAATAAGAAAACAAATTGTATTACAAGTATAAACAATTATTATTACAACGAATATCTATAGAATAGTTCATGAATATATACACTCGCACGTTACTTTGATTTATATTAAAAATTAAAAACAAAACAAAAAATATTGTAATAGTTAACGAATGTCTTAGCACTAAAGGGATTGAAATATCACAGGTGTAAAATCAGGTAACAAGTTGTGTTACGTTTATCGATTCGAGACATGTATAACTTCGATATCTCGTTAAAGACGAGACGTTTCGATTGGCATCGAGATGTTGAAGAAATAATAGAAAAAAAAAAAGAAAAAAAAGCAAGAAAGAAAGAAAGAGATAGAAAACGGAACCGTATCCAAGATCATAAACCAATCACACGAATGAAAACCTAGTGAAGAAGGATCGTCGTTAGAATCGAAGAGTTGCCCTCGCGTAAACTACTTGGATTTACGATCTCGAAAATGAGAGAAAGGTAAGGATGATGGGATGAAGGGTACCAGTAATAGTAATAGTAATAGTAATAGCAGTTAGTAGTAGTAGTAGTAGTAGTAAAGGAAAGAAATAGAACTCGAGTAATGCAGAAAAATATTGCAAATGGTTTTAATAATCCCCCAGGAAGTAATAGGTACCCCGCTACGAAACTTTCTTGATCTAACGTAAGAATTTAATCTAACTCAAGAGTGAGAGAGAGAGAGAGAGAGAGAGGGAGAGTGAATGTAGGATCAAATAGATGACCTATCCTTATTCTAGAATTTCTTTCTTCTTACATTTTCGAAAGCAGGAAGACTTATGTTAGATTTATTAAATTGACTTCTGTTATAATTATTGACCGAAGTAATACGCCTATGTATGTTCGCGTGTGTATGTTTGTGTTAACTTTCCATTTCTTTCTAACATTCGTGATTTTATTCTTTTTATTTGTGCTCATTTTAATCACTAATGAGATATGTTCTGTTATTTTTGTTTAATATTATTTTTTCAATTTGAAGAAACAATGTTAACGTATCAAATTTATCGACACTTAAAATGAGAAATAATTAGTTCGTTTTTGTTAACTTTTCATTTATTTCTAACACACATCGTGATTTTATTCTTTTATTCTATTATTTTTTTTTTTTTTTATTTTGTTCAATATAATATAATTTCCACAATGATATGTTCTGTTATTTTTATTTAAGATTAGTTTTCAATTTGGAAAATACAATCGGATACTCTCGATAGAAAATAATTGTTGTTTCATTTTACGAGCATTGAAATTTTTCAAGAAAATAGATTTTTTTCATCACCGAATTCTGAATTAAAAAAGTAACATCAAAAAGAGAAAGAAAGAATAAATTAATATAAATAATTTTAATTATATAATAAATAATAAATATATATATATAATAAAATAAAATGAAAAATAATATTTTATTTTTGTTCAATATATAATCTCCAATGATATGTTCTGTTATTTTTATTTAAGATTTTTATTTATTTTTATTTAAGAGAGAAATACATTTAAATAATAATACTAATAATAATACACACTAATAATAATAACATAGAATAAGAATATTTTGTTTGTTATACGAACGTTGTGATGAAGAATTAAAATAAGAAAAAAAGAATTCGAAGGAGTTCGTGAGGATTCCATTCGATTTTCTAAGATTTCTCGAGAATCTGCCATCAAGAACAGATGTTGTTGCGTGTGCATCGCATATGGCAAGACACGCGACGAACGAGTACCGCGTCCGGTCTACTCACCTGCTTTTGCTCAAGGCAAAGGGTGTCCGATTATCGGTGGAGAAACATGCAAAAACAAAATAAGAATAAAAATAGGAGAAAATTTTTGCACGAACGATTCGAGAAAAGATCAATGATTCAATCAAATATTTGCGATAACAAAAACAAACAAAAAAAACAATTATTTTCTCTTAGAGTAACATACGTGTGCACATTCTTACATTAATGTTTATTCGAGATATAATAAAAAAGAATTCTAACGTAATACACTTTTTTAACTTTCTCGATAAATAATTAAACCGATTTGATGAATTTAATAATAAAAAAAATATATTAATATTTATATAATATCTCTGACATTATTTTTACTCCGGAAAGAAACCCGATTAAAATGTTCGTAAAAAGTGGGGACAGGGAGAGGGAAGGGGGAGGGGGAGTAGTATAATTAGTTTTGAACGCGAGTTGATTTAAACGACGCCATCATGGCGGCTTCTAACTAGAAAGTCGGCGCTTTAGTAACGAGTCCATTCAAGATTATCCTTATTATTATTATTATTGTTATTATTATTTACGACGAGCTGATAAAGAAATTACCGGAATTTTTGTCCGCTCGTTTGAAGTTTTTTCCTATCCCCCCTGCCCCCCAACACCACCCGTCCCCAAGTACCACCATAGGATTAACTGGAATAAATATTAGCAAATGGGTTTACGTTAATAACGATAAAGACCAAGTTGATTTATTACGAATTATACGAGCCGAGCCCATTTATTCGACGTTTAAAATGAACTTAGGTGTACTTATCCGTACTTCAAGAAAAAAAAACAAAAAAAAAAGAAAAATTATAAAGATAAAAAGTTTTAACATCCATGAGAAACTGTTGTTGAGAATTTTCGACACGAAACGTTGCATTACATTTTATTTTATTTTTTTTTTTATTTTATTTCATCGAGTTTATATATATTATACGGAATGTATGATCAATTATTGTTTCAAGGTTAAATTAGGATCGTGAAAATTGTCTACTTGGATTAAGATCCTGTTTTGTAACGGTAACGATTTATTATTATTATTATTATTATTATTATTATTAATATTATTATGATTATTAATATTATTATTATGTCTTTTTTTTTTATTTTTGTCTAGGTAGATAAAGTAAAGTTAATTATTTAAGAATTTTTGTTTTAATTGAACACCATAGGTTAGTCACGATTTGCGATATTACTGTTATTAATGATATTATTATATCGTTCATTCGCTATACTGGTTTTCAAACGAAAATATACTATATATACGGTGTAGAATTTCTATTAATATTTTTTTTTTTTATTTAATAATAGATTAAGATCTAGTAATAGTTAATTCTATATAACCGGAAGTAGCTGTATACTTTGATAAAGATTGATACGCGTGTTATTTAGTAATAGGTGTTACTAAAAAATATTCAAACGAGAATCTTGCAATTCATAAATAAATGATAAATGATTTATTATTACGATATTATTCGTTGCGAAAGATAAATAAAATATGCTTTCTAAGATTTCACATAATCAATGGTTTTTTTTTGTCCTTTCTAACGTGTCGTTGATCACATTATTAAAATCGTACGAAATAAAACAGAAAATTGTTAAAATGAATAATAACGTTTTATAATACTATTGCAAAATTGCGTATAGAAATAATACACGCGCGATCGTAAATAAATGTCAGCAATTAAACTGATTAATCGTATACGTATCGATAATTATTAGAAAACGTAATAACGAATCATAACAGATTGTAATCATTATTAGCGAGTATTAATTACATTCGTGTATCAATTCATGTCTTTTAAGATAAAACGATCGCGTGTAATTATGCCGATATAATCAAACTTATTCGCAATAACTCGTACAGGATTATTACCTTGTAAAGTTTTTAATGAATCTATCATATTCTTCTTCGATATCGTATGCTATTTGTTTTAAGGTTGGATATTCCAAAATCGGTTATTATCAATGATCAATAATTTTTTAATAATTATAATTCATTTGAAAATATTCAATAATTTTAACGACCAATTTTTTGATCAACTTATATAATTAAATTATAATATTTCCATATATTTATTCTATATATTATAAATTTTCTATATTAATAATACTAAATTTTAATTTTTTTATTTTATTATAATTAATAAAATATATAATATTCTCTATATATTAAATTATTAATATTTTTGTAGATTCTATATATTAAATTATAATATTTCTTGTATATATATTTATAGGTTATAGTAGAAAACTATATATTATAAATTTTCTAAATTAATAATATTAAAATTAATTTTTTTATTTTTATTATAATTAATAAAATATATAATATTCTCTATATATTAAATTATTAATATTTTTGTAGATTCTATATATTAAATGATAATATTTCTTGTATATATATTTATAGGTTATAGTAGAAATGTAGTAGGCGAATTAAAGGTACGAGTAAAGGTACGTGTAAAGGTACGAGTAAAACGGCACGAGAGTAACGTTAAAGGTTTTAGGCTCCTACATCATATTTGTTACAGCTCCCCCTCTGCGTGTTTGGCTTCCTATGGTGAACTCGTAGTCACGCTTCCTTACCACCATGAGAAATCGTTACCACCGTAGCGATTTATTTTTCAAATAAAATCAAATCAAATCAAGTCAAATCGAAACTAGTAAATAGAAAATAAAAAATAAAAGATAAAATATAAAACAAAAGCCCCTCAAAAAAAAGAAAAAGAAGAAACATACGTAAGAAAATGCGTAACCGTAAGATCGGATCTGGAGCACCGATCTCAGCGGACCGGTATTTATTTCCACGATAAGTCATTCTGCCATCGATGTGTTATATATTCTCCCCATCTCTCTCTATCTTATTCGTTCCGTTTATATTTTATTTTCCTCTTTTCATCTGACACGAGAGTTTTGCTACCACGGCTACGTTCAAAGGCTACCTGCCAACCGGTGGTTGGTTGGTTGGTTGGTTGGAGGTTATGTTTCTTCAACTCGATTTAAACCATCCTACTCTATTTTCTTATATGAATAATCGTTCACTATTATTATTTTTATGACAGATATATGAATTTTTATTTTTTATATTTATTCCAGTTAAATAATATCAACATTTAAGTTTTATCTTTTTTTTTCTCTTTCTTTTTAATTTACAAATTTATTTTAACGCACTTGGTTGGTTGGTTGGTTGGAGGTTATGTTTCTTCGACTCGATTTAAACCATCCTACTCTATTTTCTTATATGAATAATCGTTCACTATTATTATTATTTTTATGACAGATATATATATGAATTTTTATTTTTTATATTTATTCCAGTTAAATAATATCAACATTTAAGTTTTATTTCTTTTTTTTTTTTTTTTTTTTTTTTGTCCTTTTTAATTTATAAATTTATTTTAAATTTTATTTAAATTTTTATTTTATTTAATAATTTTATTTTAATCTATTGTTCTATGTGTTTCTTTCTTTATGTGTGTGTGTGAGTGTGTGTGTTTTTATAGAAATTATTAATTATACGCATTGATTTATATTTGCAATTCTATTGTTGTATAAACATATCAATATATTACGTATTATCGATAGATAATATCGATAAGTGATTAGACATAATCGATTTGTACAAGTGAATTTAATATTATCGAGTATTATAATTATATAGATCATAAACAGTTTTTTTGTGGAACGATAAGGAACTTTACACGGATAATGAGTAAAGAAAACCCCAAGCTCTTACATTAAAGGAATTATGCACGCTAATCTGCTGACACTAACAGAGAATTCTTAATGGATTACAGCTAATCCTTTTGACGTTCAAGCTCCAAGAACACGTATATCGCATTAACCTCAAAGACATTTTCTCTCTCTTTTCTTCTTCCTTTATTTTCTTTTCTATTCAACTTCATGGTAATTAAAATCATTAAGTCAATCACGATCAACGAAACGTGTTTGACAATTTAAACAGAATACAGTTAAAAAAAAACTAAAACCTTTATAATATTTTGTTTTATTTATTTAATTATTTTCTTGGTATGGTGTATTTTACTAATATCATGATAGATGGTGTGTGTGAGTTTTCTTAATGTTATTATTGATTTAAAAAATTTATTAAAACAAAAAAATTTCTAAAAAATATTATTTACATATAACTTTTTAATTTAAAAATAAAAATGAAATTATATATGGAAATAAATTTATTCCCATATTTCCAGTTAAAGTTTGATAATTCGTATACAAAAATATATTATATTGATTGAAAAATAAACATTATAAAATATTATATATATATATATAATTAGATAAATTAGATAATTAATATAAATTAATATATATATATAATATATTAATATAATTAATAATAATATAAATTAGATAATTAAAATAATATGAATTTTATTCACATATGGGAATTCAAAGTAACATTGATTAATAATTAAGAATTTGTGAATTATTCGAGTTTTTGCTTATTATCGTCGATATTTATTATTCTTAATACAGGAAGAAAAATCAAATAAGAAAATATATCCGTGTTCCGTAGGTAGAGTACTAACGATACCAAAAAAGGGCCCTGAAAGTGTCGGTGACCTTTACAGTCGTGTCTCCTTTTCTAAGTTAGCAGCTCTTAAAGGAGACATAGAAGATTTAATGCCACTCTACGTTGATCCTTCCTCTTTCTCTTCTTGGGGAAGATTAACCTTATACGAAGGATCGTGTAGAAATGTCCTTTGACGTTGTGGCCACATTCGATGTTGACTTTGAAATCGAGTCACATTCGCGTTTATATTCGCGCGATCTTCTTTACAGTATTATTTTCTATCCTTTTACTGAATAAGGGAAAGTAAGATCAAAAGAAAGAGAGATGGAGAAAGAAAAAAAAGACAAAAAATAAGTATAGGTGTTTTATACGTGTAAATATTAATAATTAATTTTCTACTAATTAATATTTTCAATGGCGGAATAGGGAGACTTCGATGACCATCACCTGTCATACAAATTACAATTTTTTAACTGGATAATAAATTTATAGGTGTTCTATACGTGTAAATATTAACAATAAATTTTCTACTAATTAATATTTTCAATGGCGGAATAGGGAGACTTCAATGACCATCACCTGTCATGCAAATTACAATTTTTTAACTGGATAATAAATTTATAGGTGTTCTATACGTGTAAATATTAACAATAAATTTTCTACTAATTAATATTTTCAATGGTGAAATAGGGAGACTTCGATGACCACCATCTGTCATGCAAATTATAATTTCAACTGGATAATAAATTTAATTTATTTAATATTTTCTTTATTTATTTATTCTTTTTTATTTTATTTTTTTAAATTTATTTTATTAATATTATATATCAATATATTTATAGAAATTATATTTTTATTATAGAAATTAATATTCCGTGCAATGAGAGATTTCAACGAGTGTCACGGTAATTATAATTTACCGCGCTAACATAATTAATATTTAATACTTCTACACGTTATAATTTAATAATTAAATAATAATAATAATTAAATTTTATAACTGAATGGACCATCGAAGATATTAATAATATATATATATTTAAATTATTATAATTTATTATTAAAATATTTCCTTCTTCTACTCGGATGCACCTATGAACACGAATAATTATATTCTCATGAAAAATTTCATTGAAGTATAAATTTAAAAGACAACCAAAAAATTATATTAAACAAAACAATACTTCAATATCACCGATAATCTCTCGATACTTTAAAATAAATACAAATCACATATCTTTAATATTCATTTTATACACATACCCACACACAGACACATACAAGATTTACAAGATTTCTTTTATCGAAAAAATAAACGAAATATTATCGCGTGTCCGTATATTATTTAGCAAGAACATTCCGTTGACTCGACAATCGCAACACGTCCACCCTTTTCGCAGGTGTATCAACTGTTAAGCGACAACTGACAATAAGTATTACAAAAGAAAATAAAGTTAATGGTAACGTGTAACAGGTAAAACGTTATTGAATCACGAACTAACACTCTCAACGTTATTGCATTTCACGAACAAATCAACTCAACAGTGAGTGAGAATCTAATGAACTGTTTTTTTTTATTTCTTTTTTATTTTCCTAACCACCCCCCACCCCACCCTTCTTTCGTCTTTTAATACCTGCGATATAAACGTGAAAGACATTCGATTAAACGTCAACGTCGTTGGACGAGCTTTCTTCGGGTTCCTTATAATGAGAAGTGAAAACACGATTTTCTCTTTTTAACGTTACATGGAAATATAATTACGTTCAGTGTGCAACTTTAATAGGGTGAAGTTTCTCTTTCCAGTCTATTTTACGATTTTATTTTTTTAGAAACTATTAATGAAGAAAAAAGTAAATATATTATTAAATATAAAGGGATTAATATAATTGTATATATTATATTGTTATTTTATTTTTAATGCGTTTATTCGATTATTAATAATATAATATATATTAAAAAAATATATATATATGATATTAATATTTATTAATATTATTAATAATATTAATAATTATTTGATGAATTGATATTCGTAATACTAAGAGACTTCAATGCGTGTAACTTAAATCATGTACAATTGCGCTAGAACAAATTTCATTATTCATTGATTAACGAGACAAGTATATTTTAGAATTTTTATATCAATATATTTATTTATACGCGTATAAATTATTTATATATTATTGATTATTGATTATTTTTAATAAATTAAATTGACGACGATCGAACTGTTTGTGAATTCGTATAAAAATTTTAATTTTGATTTTTATACGAGTAAATTTAAGCGCGTATTATTTTTTCGTAAAAAAAAAAAGATATAAAGAAGATAAGAAAGTAAGATAAATACAAAGAGATCGTCGTTCAGATTAATTAAGCATAGAAATGAAATGGAACTTCGGTTTCTAGCCAATCCCAGAAACGTACGAATCACCGTGTCGAGATAATAACAGTTGATTAAGTTTAATCCATACACCGAGTATATACTTTGATGTACACTATCCTCTCTAGTCAGCGAAAATCGGCCGGCAAAAGAGAAACTTAATTATGCACCGTGAAGTATAATCCGAGGTAGTATACACGAATATCGAAAAAGGGTTTGAAATCAACGTACACGTCTATCGAAAGTGTCGTTATTCTCGTTAGAAACTAGGAAATCTTATTTGTAATAAGTAAAACGTGATAGAGTTGAGACAACAAAAAAAATCAGCCAGTTTGTTGAAACTGACATTGAATGACGCGTTAGAAGCAAAATGCAACGCGCAAAACCGGTACAAGGATTAATCTCGGATTAATTGGCTTCGTTTTAATGATTAGAAATACTATAATATTCGAATACAGTATAATATAATAAATTAGAATAATTATATAGTAGAATTTTTCTTGTATGTGTATTGTTTGTAGTAAAAAAATGGAAACACAATTTAATGTTAATGGAAACACAATTTAATTTTCGATTCACGTTTCACACATTGCACGCTAAATTTTTCTTACATTAATATTTTATTCTTTCTAAAAAATAAAGTTAAAGTTAATTTTCATTCGAACAAATATTTTTGATGCATTTTAGGGATCACTCAATAAAATTATTTTCTTTTTTCTACTCGTTTATATTCTTTACAAAATTTAACTTACGATCCCCATGTAGGCACGTTAAATTGTGTTACATTTAATACTTTATTCTTTCTGATTATAGTTAATTTAAATTTAACAAATATTTGATACTACCATTTGATACTTTCAAAATAAACTTCACTTTTAATTCAAATTCAAATATTATACCCTAAATTGTGTTACATTAATAATTTATATATTCTTTCCGATTATATAATTAATTAAATAAAAATAAAATAAAAATAAATATATTAATAATTAAATATATTATTAATTAATAAAATAAAATAAAATTAAATTAAATAATAAATATATTAATTTTAACGAATGTTTATATGTGTGTGATACTACCACTCAATACATTCAAAATAAATTACTCTTGATACAAATGAAAACATTGCACGTTAAATTTCGTTAATTTAACATTTTCATTATTTCCACATTTAATATTAATTTCATTCCAACGAATATGATTGATAACCTTCCTATCCATCAATCGTTGAAATTATCTTACGTTAGCGACAGAATGACTTTTTTTTTCTTACAGGATGCATCAAGCATTTATCCGTAAAAATCTTAGGACGAACGAAAACACTTTTAATGATTCTTTGGTCGTCGCCGAAGGACGTAAAGGTCGTTCGGTTCGGTCGTTCATTAAAGTTCCGCGGTAGGTTTTTGTTCTTATTAAACAGGTGCACAAGTGTGTTGCAACCAAGCACCCCTTTTGCTTGAAAAAGGTAAGGATGATGGTTCGTCGTCTCTTTCGATCTTTGCATCTCTAGTAAGACTCATCTTCGTTCAGACCACTCCGACGGTCGTTAATAAACCTCCCGAAGTAATGACTTGCGTTGATTAACTCTGTTTTATCGACGGAGAGAAAACTTTTCGTACGAATCACGCGAACCTTTGTAGATTGCTTTCATTTTTTTCTTTTTTTTTTATTATTTTTTTCTCTCTCTTTCTTTTCCCTTCGAGTACTCTTTTCGAACTTATCCATAGAAATTCGATTAGTATTAAAAAAAATCAATTAATTGCTCGTAAACAAAATACTTTAATTACTCGCAATTCGAAACAATCCTTACGCGTGAGGGTAATCTTCGAAAAGTAATAATATTAGATCATTAAGTATGAAACGTCTAATTTCGTACTGAATAGGATTTCATACTTAATGATTTAATAAAAAGGCAAAAGTTAATCATTTCAATCGAACGTATCATTAGAATGATTTATGAGATATGACCGTAATTAGAAATTTAATTTATTAAAAAAGAAAAGAAAAGAAATCAAATCAAATAAAATACCGTATAACACGAATAAACGTATAAGGGAAGTGGAGAAAATTTATAAAATCATTAGAAATGAGAAGATAATGATATCTAAACGTTCTAATTAGAGCGTTGAATCGAGTTAATAAATTCCTTTCAATTATCAACTACTAAAAGTTAACTTATCAGAGCGAGCAAATCACTGATTAAATTCAACTGATATAGTTTTTGTTTGTAATTATTTGTTCTTGTTGTTGTTCTGTTAATCTACTTGTTCGAAGTTAATAAGCAAGGGACAGGGTGAAGAATGGCGAAAGGTAAGAAGAAGAAAGATCCTTTCCCATAGATGAGAGGAGAGTGTCCAGCAAAAGCTATCACGGCCAATTGCAAAACGTTTTTGCCGCATGAAAGGTGACTACCGTGACTACGATACGTTTTATGCATAGGTACGTGTTTCTAAACTCGTATAATGCATACGTGTATTACATATACATATTTGTATGTCTGTGTGTGTGTGTGTGTGTAGATGTATTAGAACATGCAGTTATCAAGGAACATGTCGGTATATACGATTAACCATACGATTTACAGTAATTGGTCTGATTTTAATGACTTTTGAATTATCGTCGCCACCAATCTTCTCTTTCGCTCTTTCTCTTTATTTCCTTTCCATTTCTTTTCTTTATCTATCCTATCTATCTATATATCTCTAATAGTTTCTCAAATTACGATTATTTTCTATTGTACAATTTTGATCAGTAATACTTTCAATATAAATGTTCATAAAAAAAAGAAAATTTTTATGTTATTAATGTTGTTATTAATTTTATGTTATTTAAATGTTTTTATTTTAATTTGAATAATGTTACAAATTTCATTCGCGAATGTTAATTAAATATTACAGGGTAAACCAAAAGTTCATGAAACTTTTTTTTAAATTAATATTTCCGGTAAGTAAATTTTACAGAAACAATCCCCATTATGCAATTTATAATACAATTTATAACATAATAAACTTTTGATTCATCCTAATAATATATATTTATAATATTTCCATGTTTTCTTTTTTCTTTTTTGAACACTCCATTATGAGATATATATATATTTTTTTATTCTTATTTATGGGATAGAAAATATAAAAAATTTTGAGAACCCCTGCGATCAGTGTCCCGATTATATTTTTTTTTTTTTTTTTATTTCTTCATTCATTATTTACTTCGTAGAAAATTTCCTACAACCTTTTAACTCGACCCGAACTAATTTTCATTTATTACCTGTACGTGTGCATCACGAATCACGTCGAACATGTTAAATTAAAATCATCCTATGGTATTTCGCTTGCTTGCTTGTTCTCTTTTTTTTTTTTTTTTTTTTTTTTAACTTTCTACCTGAGATTAAATAAGTCACGTTATTTTTTTTTTTTCTAGTTCACCCTAGTTATGTTTTAATATTGAGTTACGGTCTTTTGGAATATTCGTACTTTTTCATTTGAATTATATATATCTGTTTGCATGTATCTGTGTATAGGATGATCCACAATAAAGAAGAATCATCAATTTGAAATGTTATATAAAAAAAAAGAAATGTTATATTGATTTATGTACGTTTACGAATGGTGATTAGGTTCATTTGACCGAGCTATAATGTAACACATTTTGAAACCATAAATTAGGCCTTTTCAAGTCACCAAATTTAATCCGCTAATTTATTACAAAGTTGGATGAAAGTCCTTGATTTACCAAAAAAAGGTGGAAACTTATAAGCAATAAATCATTTCCCTGTGTTTTCTTGTTTTTTCTTCCTTAATTATAATTCTCTTCGAAAATATATCGCAATATCGAATTATAATTTCCAAAATACTTAAAATTAAATCAATGCATCAGTGAAATATACGAAGATTGGTTGTTGCAGTGTCTTCGAGAAGAAAAAGAAATTTTATTTACAAAAAAAAAAAATTATTTCTACTTTAGGCTCAGAACTTTTCAACCCACCAACGTGCTTACGTAAATATTTAAAAATATTAACACAAAAAAACGATATCAATATATATATTCTCATTAATATTTTTAAAATAAATATAAATTTTCTATAGAAAAAAAAACTCGACAAACGAACTTTCTAATTTTGTGTGTGTATGTGTGTGTAGAATCTAACTAAAACCCGTGAATGGATTCATATTACATTTATTCGAATATTTAGAATTCAAAATGACTTATAAAAATTCATCATAAATTAATAATAAATATTTCTTTATGAATTAGCCTTAGGTGTACGTACGAGTTTATTGTCGATCTTATATACGATCAATGAACGTCGTGATCACCAACAGGAAAAATTTATTTACATATTTTCAAAAGCAAAATACTGGTCATCATCTTCTTCTTTTACTTGATATACATATGCAATAGAGAAACAGGCGAGTTGACGATGATCATTTTCATTCGAAACGAGCGAATTCCGTTATGTCGTAACTCGTCCATCTTTATTAACATCTTTTGGCGGAAAATTTAAATTTATACGAATATACAATATATAATAATATATTTTTTATGTAAATAATTATCGATAAAAAATACTCGATTTACTTGAAATACAAACATAATAGCGAGATTCGTAATAATCATCATAATTGTAACGAAAATAATATAAAACGATCGATTTAAATGATCATTCAAACTGTTCGCGGATCGATAACCTCAAATTTAGTATGTTCATTTGTTGTTCTTGTATTTTAATCTTCTATAATAACATGCAAATTTAAATTAGCCTAATATTAGATTTTATATCATTTATTATATTAAGTATACTTCATAGAGTTAAGGATACTAATATACAAATTTGAGTATATATTGGGTATGCTAATGTCGTGTAACTAAATTATCATAATTAATTGACTTATGCTTAAATTTGGCATTAATATGAAACTGTACGCTTATACGTGGGCGGGCTGAAAAGTTTTGAGGTTAATGCAAGAATAATTTTTTCTTACAATATAAATTATTATAATTATTTGGCACATGGTTCACTTTGAAATTAAAAATTCGCGTATATGTTTTAACATATTTTCAATACTTTTAGAAAAAAAAAACGTTAGTTACATATATAAACTAATTAAATAATAAATTTATTATTTTATTATAATAAAATATTAATTTATGTTACCACAGACAGTTATTTCGCAATATTCTATTTTTAGTTCGGGATTTAACGAATTTTGTTCTCAATGTTAAAAACAAAAAAAACGAGAACTGATTTATAACAGGTAAATAAATTAAATTACCGTTGACAATATTTCACGGTTTTCGTTCAATATTATCCTAACAAAGAGAGAATGATGTCACTAACCAGTTTTTTAAAGTATCCTATGAATCGTAAGGAAACGTAATGGATAAAAGGAATTAATATGATTATTCACGAACGATTTGCTATCCAACGCACACGAACGGCCCATTTTTTACGCTCGGAGAGGATACGTGTCAGCTTTATTCTTTACACTTTCTCCTAATTAAAATTTATTGTCTAGCCGGTGCGATAGGATTGGTGGAAGATGATCGAGAGATCATGTTTGAAAAAAGAAATCTAGTGGGGATCATCTGAAACGAGTTTTATTGGATCTTATGGTTCTTCTATCATAACTAATATTATTATATTGTAGCAACTAATTAAATGGTTAATTTATAAAACTCGTAAATTGTTAATCAACTGGTTCGCACAAATATCGATATTAAGTATAGGATAAAGTAAAATGAATGATTCCAATTTTTAAAAAGTAAATGAATAGTGTATTCAATTTATCGTATTTATATAGATCAATAATTTTATATTTGTTTATATAAAATATTATTTATATTGGTAATTGTATATATATAATATATATAACATTATTTTTTGTTCTTATTTTTAATCATAGAATATATACGATGGTAAAATTTTTCCATGCAATAATTAAAGAACATCATTTAATTCAGATATAAACTAATAAATATAAAACAATAATATTTCGCGTATTCCAGCATACCTAATAAACGCAAACCAATAAAAGAAGAAAAATTAATTGTTCGATAAAAGGAGAGTATTAAAATAATAAAAATCTAAACAGTTAATTGCGTGAAATGGAAAAGATGAAGAATTACGATGATCGTAAAAAAACATGTAACAGCTAACTCGAATAACAGTAATAAATTTTACAAGCGCAAATAAATAAAATAAATTATCAATCGTTAATATTATTATTATTATTATTATTATTATCATTAAATATTATTTAACGATAATCATTGAATTAACGCAATAAAATGTCGTTACAAATTATAAATATAACAACAAACAATTTACTTCTAATTAAAATTAATATATTTATTTTCTAATATAGTTTAAATTAAGATCTTATATATAGATATTTCCTATATTCCTAGATACTTTTTCGTTATCTTTCGTATGGAAAAAGTGCAAGGGAAGATCTCGTCTCGTGGTTTGAACATTGTGGAACGGTACACGGAGAGCATGCTTCGCGTTCTTTCCATCGATGGTGGGAGAAGCACACCAGTCAAACTGGTATCATTGTTCCACCACTCGCACACTCTTCTAACGTACACACGTATGCATATCGGAACGAACATACGAACGAACGAACGAACGAACGAACGTGCACCACGTACATATTATGGATCCGACAACCGGCTTTGAAACATCGCACAGCATCCATCGAAGTAAGTTCTCATCTTGCTTTGGCGCCTTCCAATCAACAACAACAAAAAAAAAAAAGAAAAAAAAAATCGACAAATTCGACTTTTACGAGAAGAATTTCGTTACCCTCTACCATCCCCCCCACCCCCACCCCTCCTCTTTTGCCATCATTTATTGTAAATCAAATGTTCCAATTGGAAATATTTTTTATAATTTTCCAACTGTACGAAAACCGTCGATAGTTAAAAGCCGATTAATAGGCTAGCGGTCGAGAAGCGTTGGCAATCGAAAAGCCGATTAATAGGCTAGCGGTCGACAAACGCTGGAAATCGAAAAGCCGATAAATAGGCTAGCGGTCGATAGAGTGTTAATAATTATTTTCCACAGTGTATCGGGTTTGTTTAAGAAAAATTTCTATGGGTTTATCAATATACGTATATCGAAATATATTGTCATTGATTTTGAATTTTTTTTTAAATCTGCACGAACTTTCTAGACAATCTAATACATACGTGTATATATAATATTAAATGTGTTTTAAAGAATTTTAATATGTAACTCATTTAACAACTTCATTTTATATAAATATGAAAAATCTATCGAATAATTGAATCGTTTATGTCAGGATTTTTCAATCATTCGACTCACGTAATTCGATATACACATGTTTTTGATAATAAATATCCTAATACAAATATTGATAATTACGAACACTCGTTTTTTTCTTTTCGTTACCGTAAAACCCGTGTTATTCGTAATACCCTTACCGCAATATTTTTTACGAAACTCGTTAGAATTTTCGGAGAGAGAGAGTAGAAAAAAGAAAAAAAAAACAAAAAAAGTATCTTTCTAGAAATTAATTAGTTTCCTCGTTATTGGTGTAATATAGTAGCCGGTATCATTTCCACGGGTCATTAAAAATTAAACGCAACCCGATATTAAGCTCGTAAATCGTAATAACGTTGATTAAAGTGTTACTTAGAATATTGAAGATGTTAAAATTCGATCGGTCGTAAATTATATACTTAATTATTTACCTCTTTGGAGAAATTTGCTTAAGGATAGGTATACAACAACGAACTCTCGTGACTTACGAACATTTCTTTCTTTTTTTTTTTTCTTTTTTTTTTTCAACTTCTTTTAAGGATTATATCGAACACGCGCGTGTGTGTGTGTGTGTAAACATAAGTTAGAAATATTCATTAAGATCTCGGATGCCGGTCAAATATTACCATAACTTTGTAATTAAAATCAACCAAAGTTGTAAGAGTTACCGGAAAAACATCTTCATTTTAATATAAAATGAATGCTTTGACTCGGTCTAACGTGATTCGTGTTTTTTTTTTTTCTTTACAACCGTTCGTGCAATAAAATTTTATCGGAAGGTGCTCGTAAAATGATATAATAATCTTCTTTCTTTCCTCATCTTACAAATTTTACAAACGTTGGAATATTTTCCGTAATCTATAGAAAAAAAAAAAAAAAAGAAAAAAAATAAAAAATAAATAAAATAAAATCAATTTTCTTCTCCTCGCATTCGTTACGCAATGCATTGATTGTTATAAGAATAATCATCGATAAACGGGAAAATCAATAATACAGTCTTACGAAACGTATTATTTTTTTTGTTTTTCAAATAGAAAAAACTAATATAAATATTATAAATAATATCCATGGTAAAACAGAAATAAAATATAAATAAAATCATATGATATACGTAAAATATGATACTACGCCAATAAAATCTAACCCAATATTATAGTGAAATACTTTAGCAGGTATTTTAACAGTTGGATAATAACATCTATAACATGCATGTAAATATTTATGTAAGTATGCATGTAATACATATGAAATTGTGTGTACGTTGAATCCTATTTGAAAGATAATTCGTTTTATTCGTATTGTATAATTATAGAGAAAGTTGGCAAACGTAGTAGAGTTTGAAAATTGTCGATAGTTAGATAAAATTTCATAGTATTCGATATTCCAGACAATTTTTTATTTGTTTTTCTTTATTTCTTTCTTGCTTTCTTTTAACTTTCCATAACCACGTAAGAAGATCAATCGTAGATACTAACGTATGTTACATATGTAAAACGAAATAATACGATCTGTGCGTTTCATGATCGGTTATTATTTGGGAGAAAGGATCGATGCAATTTAATCGACATGGACGGAGATCGTCAATTAGTCAAAGAAATCGAGAATACGTGATCGAAAAGAGAGAGAGAGAGAGAGAGAGAGAGAAAGTCACGCGATCGTAAATGCAAACTCGATAACAGAAAATCTATCTCGTGTTTGAACCAATCGTATAAATTTCTCTCGCCAATTACATTTTTATTTCTTCCTCTATTTCGATACGAGATTTGTAATATATAAATATATAAAAATAAAGAAATAAATATATAATAATATATTCGCGAGAATATTTAATTAAAAAAAAATTGTATAAAAAAGAAATACTTGTATTATTTATATTATTTTTTTTTTTTTAAATTAACACACATAACAGGTATATAAATTAAAAATTTAGAAAAATTTAAATTAATATTATAATTTAGTATAAAAATTTTTATTAACAATAAGGATTTAAATATACGTGTTCGTTTAAAATTTCTATATTCTTTTTCTGGTTTTTGTTTTTGTCAAATTTCAATACAATTTTTGTTTAATATAAAAATATATAAAAATAAAGAAATAAATATATAATAATATAATAAATATAATATTCGCGAGAATATTTAATTAAAAAAAAATTGTATAAAAAAGAATACTATTATTTATATTTTTTTTTTAAATTAACACACATAACAGGTATACGTAAAAATTATTATTAACAATAAAGATGTAAATATACATGTTCGTTTAAAATTTCTATTCTCTTTCTGGTTTTTGTTTTTGTCAAATTTCAATACAATTTTTGTTTAAATTGTATTTTTAAAAATTATTTCATTTCTATCAATTTATTTCTATTCTCAATTTATAACAAATCATTGGATATCTCAATTCGAAATTGCTAAACAGTTTGAATTTATTTTAACCATGATTTGATTTACTTTTAATAACAACGTCATGCTGAAAATTTGACAACAAAAAAAAGAAAAAATATATATAAATATATACCGGAAGTAAAATAATAATAATAATAATAAGATAATAAAAGTGGTCGTTGTTAACGAATGAAATAAAAGTATCACTCGACGCGTAAAAATATTAATAAAAGTTCACCTCCCCTGTATGTTTCTATTATTTTTACTTTTTCTTTTGTTTTTTTTTTTTTTTATTTATTTCTTCTCTTTTCTCGAAAAGAACCCGACAGGTTTGGAGGCTGAAGTATTGCAGAATTTTACCTGTTCGTTCGACGATCTGTAATAGCTAGCTGCATACCTTTTTCACAACGGCGCCGAATTCAGTGGCGTAGCAAATTTATGGAGAAATGTCAAGGATATTTATACCTCTTTCTTCCTTCTTCCTCCTCCTCCTCCTCCTCCTCCTCCTCCTCCTCCTCTCCTCTTCTTCCTCTTCTTTCGTTTTTTTTTTCCTCTTTTTTCTTTTTATTTTTTTTTTTTTACTTCTTCGTCGAGTATCGGTTCTCGCGTTCGATCGAGATAAAAGAAGAAGAAGAAGAGGAAAGAATAAGATTAAGTTGACGATTAAAGTTACAATCCACGGTTTGTCCAATAAAAATTCGTACATACTTGGATTGTTTGAATTATTAATATTGCATAATCTTTCCCCGGTATATTTCTTAACCGTTAATACGAAATAAAAAATGATGACAAAAAGAAAAAGAAAATAAAGAAAAATCCAAAACATTGTATTATTAAAGTTTTACATAAACTTATTTCGTGAAAAAATTTATCGATATAATTTTATTACTAAAAAACAAATATTCTTACTTCATTTTCTTTTCTATCGGAACGATGTAACTTTAAGAAGGAAAAATAATATAAATAAATAAATAAATAAATAAATAAATAAATAAATAAATAAATACAAAAAGAAGAGCATAAAAAAAATAGATTAAAAAAACTGAACAAATTCGTAATAAAAAATTAGAAAGTAACGAAAGTTACGCGAACGTTTCATCGCAAAAGTTGCTGTTCGTTTTTTTTTCTATCGGAACGATGTAACTTTAGAAAGGAAAAAAAGTCTATAAATAAATAAATAAATAAATAAATACAAAAAGAAGAGCATAAAAAAATAGATTAAAAAAACTGAACAAATTCGTAATAAAAAATTAGAAAGTAACGAAAGTTACCCGAACGTTTCATCGCAAAAGTTGCTGTTCATTTTTTTTTCTATAGGAACTATGTAACTTTAAGAAGGAAAAAAAATCTATAAATAAATAAATAAATAAATAAATAGAAAAAGAAGAGCATAAAAAAAATAGATTAAAAAAAACTGAACGAATTCGTAATAAAAAATTAGAAAGTAACGAAAGTTACGCGAACGTTTCATCGCAAAAGTTGCTGCCTGTCAGCAACTTTTAATAAAATTTTTAGAACGAACCGGCTAATTAACTCGAGCGAGTTTACCAACCTGTCGAACTTGCTGACTCGACCAGGTGAAACAAGAAAGTCTCGGGGTTCGACGAGGTAAAATGAAGAAAAAAAAAAGAAAAAAAAAGAACGAAATCTAAAGAGCAGAAAAAAAAGAAGAAGAAAGAAGAAGAAGAAAGAAGAAAAAAAAAGATGATGATGATGATGATGAAGAAGTGGGTGGGAGGTAGAAAGGTCTTTTCGTGTGCCGCTTATATTCGTCTAAAATGCTATTTCCAGGCCCTTACCCTAATTATAGGTTTCGTGGCACCAACGGAGTCCTATCTTCTTTTTTTTTACTCTTTCCTTTTTTTCTTTTTTTTTTCTTTTTATTTTTCTTTCTTTCAGGGTAGGCATACCTCCTATTACTTTGACTCGCTGGCACACACACACACAAACACACGTACATATACACAAATATAGATACAACGAAGAAGAAATGTGTGCCAAATTCCTTTAGGCGAAACACCCTGAAAAGCACGCGAACAAGAGCCATAAGTTTCGCGCATAAATCTCGCGAAAGAAAGGTGAATTCAGACGGGGGAATGTGGAAACCAGAGATGAGATGATGCTCCTTCAAATTGGACTGGGATGGGATGGGGTACTTGCTATGGGGTGGGCTGGAGGAAACAGGGAAATTGAAGGGTAGAGAAATTTGTAAGCTTTTGAAAATAATTCATTCGATTTTACGAATATATTCCATCGAAATTGACATAATTTACGAACTTTTATCTTTTTTTTTTCCTTTTTTTCTTTTTTTTTCTAATATTAAAATTTAATTAGATATCCCCTCGTTTTAAACATCGACACGTTCTTTGTCGTTTCGTTATTATTTTTAATATTTTTTGGTTTTTGTATTTTAATTCATTTTTATATTAATACTTTACGTAATATTTTATTATTTGTTTAAATCCCACGAATATATTATTTATATATATATATAAATTATTATATAATTAATATATTAATATATAGTTAATATAATAATAATAAATTAGTATATAATTAATTTTATATATATAAATGAAATTTTTTTCATTAGTTTAAATTTTCTATTATACATTTGTGTAATATAATAATTATTAATTATCAACTTTATTTTTTGAACAGATTTTCTTAACACCAACGATAATGATATTTAAAATTGCACTGATATGATTTTGCAAATAATATTTTTAATTATAATTTGATTTCATTTTTCAAACGTTTTTAATCATTTATTTCGCATATCCGGTATGGTTAGTTTGCCTAATTTAATTTTTATATCTTATCTATTATTTTATTACGTAACTTTTGAATAATATAATAATTATTTGTCAGTGTGTCGAGAAGATAAATAAATTGGATTATTTTTCGTTTACGAGTACGAGTATTCGTGAAAATGTTGTAATTCATGTTTCAAGGATAGGCAACAAATTTTACACGTTACAAATATTATAGTAGACGTATACATATATATCGGTTCAAAGATCTCGCCAAGGTTTGCAATAAATTTTACCGATGTAGACGTAACGTTCGAACATTACACTTATCTCTTTCACTCTTTCTTTCTTTCATTATTTTTTATTGAAGTTTCTTTGTTACCTTTTCTGTTTCTTCGAGTAAACCGAATCGTAACAACGTGTAACAAACGTTTCATCCGTGTCTCTTGGAGAATTTACAGAACATTTACGACACACGAACTATATTACAATCATCTTCGATATTATACTTCTTCTTCTCTTTTAAAGTACAAAGGTCATTTTCGTGATAAAAATCGTTTAAGTTAGATTCGATTCGATTCGAACGGTTTTAAATCGGATCACGTTGGTGAAAGTTTTCGTAATGTTTATCAAAAATCAAATCAAATCAAATAAAAAGAAATAAATATAATAAATGTAAATGATACGAAGTGTTGTAAGATAAAAATATTCGATCGAATAAAACCAAATATTTATAGCGTTATTTATCGATAAATTGTAATAAAAAAAAATTGTCATTCGTATAATTAGCATATATTAGAGAAACGTTAGAATGACGAAAAAAGAATATGAGAGGAATAAATTTATTACGAAATTGCGATATTGTCGAATTAATTTCAAAAATATGAACAACATTTTCATGCCGAAATAAGTTAGACAAATTGATATTATGAATTAATAAGGTATAAGTATGTTTGTAGTATGGCATAATAGTTTTGGAGATAAGATATTAGCATAAATTAAAATAGGTGAGAATGGAAGATTAAAGTACAATGATATGTCAAGGATTTTGACGTTGAAATAAAATTAGAAAAGATTCATTAGACAAATTAATAATACGAGCTAATAAGGTATAAATATACTCATAGTATTGTATAATAATTGGGCATAGATTAAATAGGTGAAAAAAGAAGATTAATATGTACAAAGATATGAAAACATTTTAACGTCAAAATAAAATCAATAAAAAATTCATTAAACGAATTAATAATAAAGGTATATATAAATACACTTATAATATAGTATAATTATTTGAAATAAATTAAATAGATGAAAAAAGAAGATTAATAAGTACAAAGATATTTCAAGGATTTTGACGTTGAAATAAAATTAATAAAGATTCATTAGAGAAAATTAATAATACGAGCTAATAAGGTATAAATATACTTATAGTATTGTATAATAATTGGGCATAGATTAAATAGGTGAAAAAAGAAGATTAATATGTACAAAGATATGAGAACATTTTAACGTCAAAATAAATCAATAAAAATTCATTAAACGAATTAATAATAAAAGGTATATATATATAAATACACTTATAATATAGTATAATTATTTGAAATAAATTAATAGATTAGAAAGGAAAGATTAATAAGTACAATGATATGTCAAGGATTTTGACGTTGAAATAAAATTAATAAAGATTCATTAGACAAATTAATAATACGAACTAATAAAGTATAAATATACTTATAGTATTGTATAATAATTTGACATTGATTAAATAGGTGAAAAAAGATTAAAGAAATTAATAAGTACAAAGATATGAGAACATTTTAACGTCAAAATAAAATAAAAAAAAATTCATTAAACGAATTAATAATAAAGGTATATAAATACACTTATAATATAGTATAATTATTTGAAATAAATTAAATAGATAAAAAAGGAATACAAATATACGACAATACTTTAACGTCAAAATAAAATTAATAAAAATTCATTAAACGAATTAATATAAAGGTATATATATATATATAAATACACTTATATATTGTACAATTATTAAACATAAATTAAATAAATAAAAAAGGAATACAAATATATGACAATACTTTAACGTCAAAATAAAATTAATAAAAATTCATGAAACGAATTAATAATAAAAGTATATATAAATATTCTTATAGTATTGTATAATATTTGACATAAATTAAATAGATAAAAAAGGAATATAAATATATGACAATACTTTAACGTCAAAATAAAATCAAATAAAAATTAATTAAACAAATGAATAATATGAATTAATAAAAGATATAATTACACTTATAATATTTTAATAATAATTTGAAGATTTTGACATTGACATAGATTAAATAGGCGAGAAAGAAAGAATTAAACAATAAAAAGAATAAGAATAAAAAAGAAGGGCTCAAGAAAGGGTATAGTAATCGTTGACCACCAGCGGTGCGTTACAAGGATTCTAAATAAAGGCAGGCTCGTACCAACGTTAGGAAGAACTTGGGCTCTTACCCCACGCTGGCAGGATCTAACCAAACGTGTTTTCTGCGGGTGGCACTTACGAAAGAGAGAAAGAGAAAGAGAAAGTACGAAGGATAGAAAGGAGAATGAAAGAGTCAAAGAAGAAGAAGAAAAAGAAGAAGATTGGACGTCAGTCAGTTGTAGCAATGGAAGTATTGTATGCTCGATGCAAAACCTCGACTTCTCTTCTTTAGGGATGGGCAAGAAGGAAGGGGGAAGGGAGAAAGTGGGGGTGGGGGAAGCAAAGATCGCACTGATCGATAAGCAAAAAGTGATCCTGATTGCTTTTCTCGAATCATTTCGAGTCTCCATTGTCTTTCCTCGGTTATATTTCTAATTTTTGTCATATATTTTATGTTATTATTATTATTATTATTATTTTTTTTTATTATACTATGAAAGTATTTATTTATGCGAAAATAAACGTTTATGCTATCGTTTGAGTTATTGCTCGTCTAACAAATGTTAATTAATTAATTATTCGGAAAAAATAAAAATTAAATGGCGTTGACACTTCTTAAATGGTGTTAGATAAATGTGAGTGTTAAGAAATTAATCGAATACGTCAATGGGAAAATAAAATGATACAATATTTATATGAATTAATGGTTTGCACTAAATACAATTGTGAACATTTTGTAACATTTCTTATACTTTCGGAATCATTGATCTAATAATAAATAAAAAAATAAAAATACGAAAAGAAAATGACAGACAGATAGTTCTAACCCATTGCACTCCGAATTATATTTTAATATTCTTACCAAAACATTTCGCAACCTTCTCAAATTTATTTTATTTGAAAATTTACTTTAATTACAAAATAATGCAATAAATAAATAAATAAATAAATAGAGAACGAAGAGAAACAAATAGCAATTAAATAATCCATTTTATTTATTAAACCCTATCTCGTTGTATTATATCTAAAAATAATTTTCAAATCTACGATAAATCTGGAGATAAAAATTCATTTCGAATCACACTCGACATAGATGCATACAATGTTTAATGCAATATAAAAATGACTTTAATAAAATGTTAGATAGAAAGAGAAAAAAAGAGAGAATGAAAAAAAAAGAAAAAAGAAAAAAAGAAAAAAAAAAGATGTGAGTTGCGTGGACGGTCCTTTAAGTTGGAATTGGTCGATAAGTCATATCCATCGGTGGGCCGTTCTACGTGTCAGTACCGTAATATAGCAATACGATTATACTGAGTAATGAATACCCGAAAGATGTAATTATCGTGTAATTACGGGTACGGGAAACGTTAACGAAGTGAAAAAAAATGTTAGCTTTGCGTTCACTTTAATATCGGATCGTTGCTTTTTGCGTTCTGGAATTTATAGTAACGCATTCCGTCTACCACTTTTGATATCAACCCTCTCATATACTCTCTCTCTCTCTCTCTCTCTCTCACACTCTTTAGTGCACTCTTTCGTTTACATATACATCGAAACAAATCGTTAAAGTGTATCGAAGATAATTACTACTAGTCGTTTAAAATACAACAAAAATTGTATATTGCGTACACCACGCGTACTTTACAAAATAATAATAAAACGTTGTACGTTAAGTTTACGCCACGTAGATTTTGTCACATAGTAATCTTTTCCTTCTTCTTCTTTTTTGTTGTTTTTTTGTTTTTTTTCTATCTCGTTACTGGGGTTATATACTTTTAGTTGTTTCTTTTGCGACATTAATATCGTAATGCGAAAGATATGTTATTAATAAATAAATAATAACGAAAATTAATATCTTTTATCAATTAAAATGATATTTCGTAATTGGAGAGATGAATAATATTTATAATTAAATAAATATGTTTGTTTTCTCTAATATATCGAAGATATATCCGGTGATCAAATAAAATATGCATCATTTTAATTCGTTCGAATAAATTTAAGAACGTGATATTAATTTTCTTCTTATGTTAGATAATTTTTAATTTATAATTCATAATCATTCAAATTATATAATAATTTAACTTAATAATTTATTATTTTACCTTTATTTATATATCTTATTTTACTACTATACTATATTATTATAGAACTATTATACTTTTATTTATTATTTACTATTTTCTTTTATACATTTATCTACTTACTGTGCGTTATTACTAATATAATGATAAGTTTAATAATAATTATATAATTTTAATTTTCTCTTTGTTTTATCTATACATTACATTGTACTATACTGTAATTAATGGCCTTTAGGGAGCCTAGGCTCTAGGGTTAATAAAATATTATTTAATAAATAAATAAATAAATAATAATCCATAATTGCTATGATTATATTGTTAATTAAAATATTTGTTCATCCTATTGTCCCACAATTATTTTCATTAACAATTTCAATTTCATTTCCTCACAATTAATTCGAAATGATCTTCAAGCCAGAGAAAATGTCACCTAAGTAGGATTTATCATTCGTTCGGATAACTGACTGTGGTAAAACGAAAAAAAAAAAGAAAAAGCAAGAAAGAAAGCAAGAAAGAAAGAAGGAAATAAATAAAGGAAAAAAGAAGAAAAAACAAAATGATAGAGAAATTCTCCGAGAGTAGTCGTAATTACGTATGTAAAACTAGTTGTTCTTTTACTTGAAAAGGAAAGGAAAGGAAAGGAAAGAGATACGAAATAAAATCAAATAAATACAACTTCTTCTTCTTCTTCTTCTTCTTCTTTATATTCTTCTTTTTCTTTTTCTACTTGGCAAAACAAATGGAGCATTGGCTTCCGGCTACTTAGGTGCAACAAACACGGAGATAAATCTTTCGATGCATTTTCTCTCTCTCTCTCTCTCTTTCTCTCGTTGGTAAAAACAACGAGTAGGAAAAAAGTTTGTTGCACCGTTGCAACGGTTGCCTTGTTATTTTCGTGAACACGATGACATTTTACGTTAAATTATCGTAAACGTTCCTGCGTAATTTTTACGATCGGATGACAATTTTATTTAAAAAAAAAAAGAGACTAAAAATTGGATCTAGAAATTCTTCGATATTATTATAATATTATCTATAATAACGTATGAAATTAGATGGATAAATTAAAATATAATTTAAATCAATATAAACCACCTGTATAATTTTTAAACTTTCTATATATTAATATTATTGTTATTTTTTTTTATTTAATAATAATACAAAACTCACATAAGTTCGTAATTTTAGAATCCGAATTAAATAATTATCCTAAAATGTTACGAAATAAAAGAAATAATATATTTTTTTAAAATAACAACCGTTTAATATTCAATAGATGTATTTCTGTATTTCTGTAAAATATAAAATCAATCATTTATTTATACCAACAACAACAAAAAACAAATGATTATCGATTCGCGCATTTTTCAAGTACCTAGTTTGATATTAATTTGTTAATGAAATTAGATGAATAAATTAAAATATAATTTAAATCAATATAAACCCCCTGTATAATTTTTAAACTTTCTATATTAATATTCTTGTTATTTTTTTTTTAATAATAATACAAAACTCACATAAGTTCGTAATTTTAGAATCCGAATTAAATAATTATCCTAAAATGTTACGAAATAAAAGAAATAATATTTTTTAAAAATAACAACCGTTTAATATTCAATACATGTATTTCTGTAAAATATAAAATCAATCATTTATTTATACCAACAACAACAAAAAACAATATATAAACCCCTGTATAATTTTTAAACTTTCTATATATTAATATTCCTGTTATTTTTTTTTTAATAATAATACAAAACTCACATAAGTTCGTAATTTTAGAATCCGAATTAAATAATTATCCTAAAATGTTACGAAATAAAAGAAATAATATTTTTAAAAATAACAACCGTTTAATATGCAATACATGTATTTCTGTAAAATATAAAATCAATCATTTATTTATACCAACAACAACAAAAAATAAATGATTATCGATTCGCGCATTTTTCAAGTGCCTAGTTTGATATTAATTTTCTAAAAAAAAATTAGGTTTAAGGTTTAATATTTATTATATACTTAAGAAAATACGTATCATATATATCAAAGGAGAAAATAAGCCAATCAGGTAGTTCGTTGTGTATATCAAACGACGTCGTTCTATAGCAATTAATTTCTTAATCTACGGGTCTCACATTTTTCATAATCAACCTCTCGTCAACACAACTTTCCCCCTACTTCCACCCTCCTCTCCCTTTTTCTCTCTTCAAAAAAGAAAAATAATTTATCGTCGATCATAAAACCCCTGATCGATACGGTGTAGAATAATTAAAAACTAGTTCCCCTTCCTATATTTATTATTTTTAAATTATTTTTCTAATTTTTTGTTTGTATTTTTTTTTCTTTTAAAAAAGAATCGACGTATAATACTTTCAACGTCTCGTAATTTCGATAAAACAATGAATCGATGATCTGAAAAATCTTCGTAATATCGAAACAAACAAATTCATTTTATAATTTGAATGTTTTATTATTATAATATCAAACTCACCGAGTCAGCAACATTAACTTCAGTTTCACGAAGCAGAAGGGCGTTGCAAACGTCGGTATGTCCGAGTGCTGCAGCCAATAGCAAAGGACTTCTTCCATTCTGAATACAAAAAAAAAAAACATTAAAAAATTTATATCAAAAGTATTTAAATATTAGGATTATTGATTTTTCTTTATTTTTTTAAACCACTCAGTTCTTCCCGCATTTACAATTTTTGTCGATGAAATTCGTGAATGTTTATCACGTATTTATTGTCACGAGTGTGATTCGTGGTATTCAAAATTGTCATCACGAGTCAGACTCGTCAGACGTGTTAGTTTACTTTTAGAAATTTTTCAAAGCTTTGCGAGAAAGAAAACGTGTCTAAAAAGAAAATAAGATGTCCGAGTGCTGCAGCCAATAGCAAAGGACTTCTTCCATTCTGAATACAAAAAAGAAACATTAAAAAATTATATGAAAAGTATTTAAATATTAGGATTTGATTTTTTTCTATTTTTTAACCCACACAGTTCTTCCCGCATTTGCAATTTTTGTCGATGAAATTCGTGAATGTTTATCACGTATTTATTGTCACGAGTATGATTCGTGGTATTCAAAATTGTCATCACGAGTCAGACTCGTCAGACGTGTTAGTTTACTTTTAGAAATTTTTCAAAGCTTTGCGAGAAAGAAAACGTGTCTAAAAAGAAAATAAGATGTCCGAGTGCTGCAGCCAATAGCAAAGAACTTCTTCCATTCTGAATACAAAAAAAAAAACATTAAAAAATTTATATCAAAAGTATTTAAATATTAGGATTTGATTTTTCTTTATTTTTTTAAACCACTCAGTTCTTCCCGCATTTACAATTTTTGTCGATGAAATTCGTGAATGTTTATCACGTATTTATTGTCACGAGTATGATTCGTGGTATTCAAAATTGTCATCACGAGTCAGACTCGTCAGACGTGTTAGTTTACTTTTAGAAATTTTTCAAAGCTTTGCGAGAAATAAGACATGTCTAAAAAAAAAATAAAAAAATGATTGAAGTTATTCGAATTGTTAGAAACATAATGAATTTTGATTAAAAGTAATTTTTTTCCTTGCACTTTGTACAAGGAAAAAATGTACAAAGTAATTTGAGAGAAAAATTTTATTTTTCTTTTTGTTTTTTTTTTTTTTTTTTTTTTAAGCCAAGCCAGCACGTTATATTAATCTCATCGACGGATCAATTAGCATTGTAATTAATAGCTATCGATATTTGAGTTTGTATGCTCGCGCAAATTTCCCAAGATCGGACAGGATGCAATCCTTAATTAGCCGAACACGGAATCGAGTAACACGAGTTAACCAACAACGTTGTGCACGGCATATATATGTGTGTAACTTCAAGCCCTTCTCCTTCATTTTGCCCTTCGACGTATTTATTACACGTACGTTCATGTTTTAAAAACCTGATACAAGTGTCAATGGCCTTGATTCAAATCACATTTAATTGGATAAGAAAATAAACGATATTACGGGTATTTTTTTTTTTCTTTTTTAAATAAAATAATTTCATATAATTTATTTTTTTTTATTTTTTTCTATGTTTCACTCATCGAGACAATTATTTTAATGTGGTTATACTTATATTGGTGACTGTTTTTAAAGTATAAATTTGTATAATTATCGAATTTTGTTAATTATAATAAATCGTTATTATAATCATTGTTTATTGTATTGCATGGTATTTGCTCGATTTCAATTTTACTTATTATCTAGAACTTGTTTTTTTCTCTTTGATATTTTAATTACTAACTTAACTTTTTGTAGTATAAAAAATAGACAATTATAGATGAGTCCAAAAAATGTTTTAAAAAAAAATAATAGGTAATTACTATACTGTAACAAGAAATTTAAAAAAAATGAGATATATATAAAATATAGACAATTATAGATGAGTTAAAAAAAATAATAACCAATTACTATAACGTAATAACAAATTTTTAGAAAATAATTATAATTTAGATATAAATTATATATATATAATTTAGAAATAAATTATAACGAAGATTTCAGATTGTAAATTATGAATAATGTATCATAATAATGTCTAACAGATATAAATTCGATTAATGATTATAATAAATAATCTGTGTGAGATCATTAATTAACGGATTAGATTAAAAAATCATAATAAAGGAAGATTCGATTTTCCGTACGTGAATATCGATTTAAAATGTACGTTGAATATAAGCTTGTCATGGTTTTTGAAAGCTTTGATCTTAAGCCGACACATCTTTCGATGATATAAAAGTCATCATCATGGTGGTGCATATGTACTGTACGTTTGTTACGTAAAAGTACCATCCTTCTAATGAATTGCATAATATTTCATTGACATATTTTTCAGATAATGATAGAAAATTACTTTATTTAGATTTTATTAATTATCTCAAAAAAAAAATGTTTTTCTTTCATATTATTTGAATTATTTTATTTCAATCGTTAACATAACATTTTGTTGTTTAAAATAAAGCCAATTATTGGGGTGAGTTAAAAAAATGTGTAAAAAACGTAATAAATAATTATTACAGCATTAAACAATAATGATAGAAAATTTGGAAATTTTTTCGATTCGATATATAATAAAAATAAAATATATAAATAAATAATATTAGGGGGAAATGATTGTTTTGGAAAAGTTTTGACTTTATTTAGATTTTATTAATTATCTCAAAAAAGAATGTTTTTCTTTTATATTATTTGAATTATTTTATTTCAATCGTTAACATAACTTTTGATTGTTTAAAATAAAGCCAATTATTGGGGTGAGTTAAAAAAATGTATAAAAAACGTAATAAACAATTATTACAGCATTAAACAATAATGATAGAAATTTGGACATTTTTTCGATTCGATATATAATAAAAATAAGATATATAAATAAATAATATTTGGAGGAAATAATTCTGTTTTGGAAAAAGTTTTGAATAGAAATAATTTGAATGAACTCACCTCGTCCGGCAATGGTTTGATTCCCTCGCCGAGAAAACGTGCAACACGTTCGGCCTCGCCGCGTACGCAAGCTTCACGTAACTTTTCTGCCATTCCACTCATGCACCTGAATGCAATTTAAAAAAAAAAGAAAAAAAGATACTAATTAATCAATTGGTTACATTAAATGAAAATAGTAATGTGCGAAAATTCGAACAAAATTTACAATATTTTTAATTGAATCGAATTTTTCTCTATCGTGTATTATTTTTTTTATCATTATCAATAAATAATTATCTCTTTTGTTTTTGTTTTTTCATTTTATTAAATGCAATATCAAATACGTATAATTGTAACAATTATTATATAATTGTTATATTATATAATATAATTATATTGTTATTATATTATGTATTAATTGTTATATTATATAATATAATTATATTAGTATATAATTATTATATAACAAATATTACAATGAAATAACAATTATTTCAATACGTTATTTTTCAAATTTCATCTATCCGATAATACATTTTAATTCTACCCACGTATATAAAAAAAAAGTTGCACTCGTATAATTCTTATAATTAAAAAGAAAAAAATAAAAAGAAACAGTCAAGTAATATTACATTGTACAAAATGAAATATAGAATTATTAATCGTCAGCTCGATAAATATTATATAATAATTCCTTTAAAAAATGATTTTTAACACGTTACAGACACTTGACGCGTATGCATAAGCCCACACACACATATACACACACAACCATGCCAAACAAACCATGTCAATTTTAATTAAATACTATTGTTCGTTAACAAAAGTTGATAGAACAAAAAAAAAAAAAGAAAAAAACGAAATCGGTTAGTTACAATTATCACGACTGTTAAAAGTAATTCTCTCATTGATTTCACAAGGAATACTACTCCCATGAATAATTCACATTAAACACAAACACCACACACACACACACTCATATATACATAGAAACATGGTTGAATACATGCAAGTCTACTCGTTTGATTGGTTTTTTTATTATTTTTATATCCCTTACGTTAGATTTTTCCTTCCTATCTATTTATTTTCTATCTCTCTCTCTCTCACTCTTATGTTGGAAGCATCGTTATAGTAGGAGGAGGGAAAAAGAAGGCGTGACAAGATCACAAGAGGACTAAAGAAAGAAAGAGAAGGATGATACACTTATAAAAGGAAACAATGATACACGGGGCCATTGTTTTCTTCAAACAATGGACGCCCTTTCCTACCTTTAGAGTCCACCAAAGTCGTAGCAAAAAAACAGAACAAAAACAACCCTTGAGAAAAATAAAAGGTAGGGGTGAAAGGGTGGGGGTGGGAACTAGTTGTCGGTAAGGATGATTCCTTCGATTTTAAGTATACCCCGATTCGGTTTGTTTCTTTAAAAGGAAATATTTGAAACAACGAATACTTTGCTGGGGGAACTTTGAGGTTAGATTTCAATAAATATTCGAAAAGGGACAAATTGTTAATGCTAACGAGTTTGTCTAAACGTTGACGTAATCGAAATTTGATTTTTTTCTCGATAAGAAATTAACTACCGAATGAAAAGTTTGTAGAAAAAAAATAAAAAGAAAAAAAATAAAAGATTATTTTTAGTTTTCAATGACCTTTACGCGTTTGTATCATATATGTATGTGTATATATATATGTGTGTGCGTTTAAAGATGTTAACCGAACATCCCTTGAAACGTTCAGCATTCATTTCATGCTCAGTTACGCATCGCAAACTTTATTGCTAATTTGAATAAGTTTAAATGCTTAATGTTCCGTACTTTAAAGTCCTGCATAAAACCTGGCACCGCCCAGATCTATATACTATCATACTACTTATATGTATATGTATGTATGTATGTGCTAATAAAAGTTTGAAGAAGAAAAAAAGAAGAATAACAAGAAGAAAAAATTATGTGAAATTCTAATGACACGAATAATGGACTTGGGATTCACCATCAATGACTGTCAATCAAATTTTGTTATTTTATTCGATGTATTGTTATGTCAAAATTATTATTATTATATTATGTAAAATATTATTCGTATGTTAATTATAACAAAAATTATATCCCCCTTATATATATATATAATATTATATAATAAATTAAAATATTATTATTAATATTAGGTAAAGGTAAATTAAATATTTTTATATATAAAATATTAATTATATAATAAAATAAAAAAAATTATATCCCCCTTATATATATATATATATATATAATATTATATAATAAATTAAAATATTATTATTAATATTAGGTAAAGGTAAATTAAATATTATTATATAAAATTAATTATATAATAAATAAAAAAAATTATATATATATATCCCCCTTATATATATATATAATATTATATAATAAATTAAAATATTATTATTAATATTAGGTAAAGGTAAATTAAATATTATTATATATAAAATATTAATTATATAATAAAATAAAAAAATTATATATATCCCCCTTATATATATATTATATTATAATAAATTAAATATATTATTAACATTAGGTAAGGTAAATTAAATATTATTATATAAATATTAATTATATAATAAAATAAAATAATAAAAATTATTATTCAAAAAATATTAAATTGTTCGTTCATTTTTTACTTTCTTTCTTTTCTTTATTTTTTTTTTTTTTTTGGAAATACAAACAACACTCTTGGTTTGTCCTACGTTGAATAAAATTATTTATCGTATTTTAATAAAATGATTGGTTCGTCTCTTGATTTTTCTTTTTTTTCAAGAATTCAAATTAGAGTGTTTTTCGAGTGTCTAAGAAACGTGTAAATAATCATAAGCATTTCTTGTCGTAGCATATTAAAAGGGTAAAGAGCGTGAAAGCAGGACCCGAGAATGAATGTGTGCGCGCGCGTGTATGTATACGTGCGTGTATATAAGTATCCCTTCGCATATTTATAGGATCTTTCGTCGTGAACTTAGCACGGCCACCGGATGACAGTGACTAATGAAGTTCAGCGAGCTTCTAACGACCGTAGCGAGCTAAATACGTCTTTCGCTTCGAAACAGTTAGAAGGAATTTTAAATGAGCTATGTTAAAAGATAGAAACGGTGTGTATGTGTGTGTATGTGTGAGAGAGAGAGAGAGAGAAAACTAGATTACGAGACGACACCGTACGATCGGCTTGATAAACTTCGAAATAAGGTACATCCGTCAAAATAATCAATTTCAACGATCCAATTTGTGCAACAGACACGTCAGATGCATTTACGCGATAGCCATAGACGGATTCGTAAATTGGATTATTTCGAACGACGAGAAAAAAGATGCATGACATTCCTCTTATCGATCGATAAAGCTATTGTAAGAATTATGATTGTCAAGAGAAGTATAAACTTTTTGTTTAATTTATTACTTTCGTAAAAAGTATCCATCGAAGGACAACCAAAAAAAATAAAAAAGATAGAACCAAATCACGCGACTTGAAACAACGCATCGGCTCTCATCTTTCGTATATACGTAAAAAAACAAATATAATAATGATTCTTCGTGCAAAAAATACGAGTTACGTGATTTACCTACTAACACGTATTTATAAATATCGTAGATCGTTTATAAAAAAAAAAAAAAAAAAAGAAGAAGAAAAAACAAGAACAATTTAATAGACCAGTTAGATCATAAACAAACGAAACGAAAGTTCCTTAGGGAGTTAATAAATCATGATGCATTTCATTGATGGATTATCTGAAAACTCGAAGCGTGAATTATTCAACTTGGTGTTCGTTTTATTACAACGGTTAGGAAGATTTCTTGGCACTCGCAAGCAAACAAGTAACCAACCAACTAACCAACCAGCCAACAGGATTCATTCAAGCAACAAGAACTCATTCAAGCAAACGAGCAAAACATACCAAACACCAACCGAGCAACCGTATTTTTTTCTTGTTGTTTTTTCTTGTTGTTGTTGTTTTAACTTGCACACCGATCGCGGAGGGATTTAATTACAACGCTTTACCTTGGCACGAAGCGTCATCCTGATCTCGTATATATCCAAAGGGACGTATTGATATTAGTATCGAACTATCGAGCCAATGTTGCGAAGTACTACCTTCCTTCCTTCCTATCCTTTATATTTACTTTCTCTCTTTTTCTATTTTTTCTTTTTTATTTGTTCTTCCTTCATCGTTTATTTATCTTTCCTTTCTATTTGTTTTATAAAACAAGTCATCTTTGGCCTCGAGCAAGACAACTCAACGAAAGGGAAGCTCGTAAAACACACGTTTATGTATATCTCACCTTTCTTTGTATTATTTTTTCCTATCGTTTCTAAACCATTTATAATACGACAAAACCCTAATTATCGAACCTTACGTAACACTTGGTGCATAAGGCAAACTTCTAATTTCCTCCCTTTGGTTGTATCTTTTTTTTTCTTCTTTTTTTTTTCTTTAATCGATCCTCGTATTTTTTGTTTATTATTTTAGATTTGTTTTCTATGGTACTAGAATGAATGAATTAATGAATGAGTTAGACACACGTACACGTATACATATAAAAAATATATTCAAACGAGTTTGTATATAAATTAAAACGCGGGATGTAAAAAAGTGAAACGAGAACAGAAATGATACTAATTCATTTTATGAATCAATATTGGAACGGGAACGGGAAATTAATTATTTTTTTTGACTTTTTTTGTTTTCTTTTCTTCTCTTCATAATTTGTATTCGTTTCACAATATTTATCTTTTTAAACGTTGATATAATGTAATTGATAATACAAGATTTACGATGACAAGAGAGAAAATGTTTAATTAATAAAATGTAACAATTTTAAATAAACTTAATGCTTTATCAATTTAAATTTGACAGAATTATTTATTAATATATTTTAAAAAAAAGAAAAGAAGGTTCAAGTTAAAAATATTAATTTGAGAATTTATTAATCAACCAATCCAAACCTTTCTTCTTTCTCTCTCTCACTTTAATAAAATGTAACAATTTTAAATAAACTTAATGCTTTATCAATTTAAATTTGACAGAATATTAATTAAATACATTTAAAAAAAAAGAAAAAAGAAAAGAAGGTTCAAGTTAAAAATATTAATTTGAGAATATATTAATCAACTAATCCAAACCTCTCTTTCTCTCTCTCTCACTTTAATAAAATGAAACAATTTTAAATAAACTTAATGCTTCATCAATTTGACAGAATTATTAATTAAATACATTTAAAAAAAAAAAAAGAAAAGAAGGTTCAAATTAAAAATATTGATTTGAGAATTTATTAATCAACCAATTCAAACCACTCTTCTTTCTCTCTCTCACTTTAATAAAATGTAACAATTTTAAATAAACTTAATGCGTTATGAATTTAAATTTGACAGAATTATTAATTAAATACATTTAAAAAAAACAAAAAAGAAAAGAAGCTTCAAATTAAAAATATTAATTTGAGAATATATTAATCAACCAATCCAAACCTCTCTTCTTTCTCTCTCTCACTCAAAAGAGAAGTTTAACTTAATAAAAAATAAAAAACTATCAATAATCTTTCCTCCTTCCATCCCTCATCTTCATTTTTTCTCTGATTTCACTTTACGAACAACAATTATACGCGTATCACGAGAATTAAATGAAATAAATCATCGAAATGGATGTCGCGTGAAAAGCAATTTGTTTGAAATCGTTAGACGTGAATATTCATTTTGAAAGATAATAAAAGCTTTGAAATATATTCCGTCTCGTATTTGTCAATCTCACGATCAACGAGGACTATTATTATTTTATCATCGAGGATGCAAAAAATATTCTATCTCTCTTTCTCTCACACACGCATGAATACACACACTTTATTTCTCGGTGAACGAATGAAGAAGAAGGGTTCGCAAATGGCTCGGTCGACATTCCAGACATCGAAGGTACTTCGATCTAAAGGCAAGATCGTAAAGTATGCCTCTGGCTTGGCATCTATCGAGGGTCTAATTACCAAGAAGGGACTGACTGGCGTAGCCATCTTCCTCGCGAACGGGAAATTGTCCCTTCGACTTATGTACGTACTTTAACAGCTTTTATAATCTATCTCTCTCTATCTATCTCTCTCTCTCTCTTTCTCTTTTCTACACCGGGTCATACGAGATTTCGCGATAAATTGTTCACGTGAAATTAATTCGCCAAGAGTATCTTCTCTTTCTCTCTCTCTTTCTCTATCTCTTTCTCTCTTATGTCAATATTTTTTACACTTACAACGACAACGATGACAACGACTAGTTGTTAAAAAGATACATAAACGTAATCGTAAAGTTCTTTTTCTCATCGTATCAACAAAGTTGCATTTCTACCCACGCGTCCTTTAAAAACCTTTTAGCGGATTTACGTACGTTCTTGTCATCTTTCCTAAGATTTTGTTTTTTATTCTTCTCAATGGTTAAATCAAAATTTATGTCTAATGAAAGAACGGTTTGTTTCAACGAATGTTGCTTTTTTTTATTTTAATATTAAATTATATTTATATAAAGTAGGTTGTTATAGATTGACGCCGGATATATACGGCGTTAGCAGAGAAAATTGTATAAATGGTAATTCAAATAATCAATAATATTTGATCGGTTTACATGTAACAGTCACATGATAAATTTGTAATTTATTTTGAATTTAACTTGTGTGTGTGTGTGTATGACAATTAGTATTATTATTTTTTATCACAAATTTGTACTATTCTCTCTATCTAAATAATGTAACGAACAATATTGTATTTTAATGTAAATGAAAAGAAAAGAAAACTTTTGCAATATAACTTAATATTGCAAAATAATATTACCTAATATTATTAATATTTATATATATATAAATATAATATTTATAATATTGCAAAATAATATTCGTAATATTATTAATATTATAAATAATATTTATTATATATTTAATATAATTAATAATATTTATTAAATATATAATTAATAATATTTATTATTAATATTATTTATAATATTAATAATATTACTAATTATTTTTAATCCTAAAATTAAACAAAACACCTATCTCATTTCTTTTACTTTTTTCTTTTTTATAGTAAAAAAAAAATTCCAATCATACTTTTAAAGACCAATCCAATAATAATACGTACTTCCTCGTCCGTAATATCGATCAATAGATTCATATCGCAATACTATGATTAACGATCGTCACGAACTGCGAGATATATCGATAGATAACGAAAAAGTATTGAGAATAAATAGTTCATCGATCTAAAAGCATCATTAAGTTTCAAAGAACGTTTAAAACGTTGAACATTTACAAAGAATCATTTCAAACCGTATACAAACATACTATTCAAAATAAATTTCACACACACATATATATATATATGAAATACAGGTGAGTATTGGTTTATTGACGGTCAAACACGTAGTTTAAAACTCGTGAAATGATTTTTAATTAAACGTATATTCATTCTACGTAACTATACTAAAACAAACAAACATATATACATATATACACACATACTAACACCGTATAAAGTTGGCCGTACATTTCTAATTACCCCTCAGGTAGGTATAGCATGCAAATAACTAAGGTTCTCGCATTAATGTCCAATATCTAATTACCGATGACTTACATCACGTATGCACGAGAAATTCCACATGGTGCGTGTCCGTACATGTCCAGCAATATCTCGGCTCTCGTTCTCGGCATTTTTCGCAATACAACTTTTTCCAATATCCTCTTCCTCTTCCCCCTAACCTCCCCTAAACTCTCACACCCATCACCCCTTTTCTTCTTTTCTCGATCCAATAGTACAACTGAAATTCATTTACGTGCACTTTTAATCGTCATCTCGTAATCTTAAAATAACATCAATAAGGTGTCGTTGATATTAACGAGAAATAATAATAATAAAGAAGAAGGAAAAACAAGATAAGATAAAAGTAAATGAACGAATACGAAGTATTATCTTTTAATTAGATATCTTGTAAGATAAGAAAATTCTTAATCCTTTTCGATACAAATATTTATCCCTTTTTGACATTATCTGACCCACCCACCCATTAACCACCACCACCACCATCACCACCACCCTTTTGCTATGTGAAATATCAAACCAATGACAATGAACATTCCTTTCGTGGTAAATAGAATAATAGAATAGAATAGAATAAATAGAATAGCCAATCGAGATTGATCAACCAACCAACAATGATCCACGATTAAATTTATTTTTCTTTCACTGTAAAGAGCAAATACACGTGGCGGGGAGGGGGGAGAGAGAGAGAATCGATCTATCGATTCGTTTAGCTCGATCACTGAAAGGATCCGAACCCGGATCGACGAAGAAACATTTTCTGAGAGACACGGGATGCGTCTAACGTTCCTAACCGGTTTCTCATCCTACGTGACTCTTATATATACTGCCGATTTTAACCGATTTTAACCGATTTTAACCGATCTATCGATCTATCGATCGTTTCACTTTTGATTTTTATTTTTTTATTTTTTTTTTTATTTTTTTTAGTTTCACGAAGTGTTAATTATCCAACTCACGTAAATTCTCATTTTATTTATTTTATTTATATATGCCTTCGTTTCCTTCTTTCTTATCTGCATTTTTTATTTTTTTTTTTTCCCCATCTTTTATATCGTTTTTGTCAACTACGTTTCTTCTCTTCTTCTTCTTTCTTTTTTATGTAAATTTAGCACGTCGCGTGTACGTTAATTTATTTAATTTTTACACGCGACTTTCGTGTTTCACTTCCTATCTCAATTTTTTCTCTCTTTTTTTTTTAATTTTCTTATCCAATTTTCGGATGTTTCTTCTTCTTTTTCTCGTATTTCTTTTCTTTTCTCTAGTTGATTTAAGAAGTGATATATAATAGTAGTTTTGTAACACGTTTTAAAGATGATAGTTGATGTGTTAGTGCGCGTGTACGTGTACATTCATTGAGATTTTTGTTCAAACGTAGTCGTCGCTCGAGAATCTCCAATTAAGCTTAACGATTTTTTTGGTCAAAAAGTAGAAATACAATTTAAATGAAGAAAAAAAATATCATAAAAATAAGAATATAAAAAGTAGATAAAGTCGTAGTAGTAGAAGAGAAGAAGAAGAAGAAGACAAAGTGAGTCTAGTCAGGAGAGGAAAGGTAGTTAATGAGGTGGCTAGAAATAAATATACCCAAGGATGTTTTACAAGAGAGGCGTGCGATCCTGTTAACGATGTATTCACTCAAATCTGATGAACGATCGTAACGTTACCTTACGAAAGTACAACAAAAAACCAAAAAAAGAAAGAGAAAGAAAAAAATCTGTAACACAAGAGGAAAAAGGGAGAGGAGAGGAAAAAAAAAAGAAAGAAAAACTGGAATGTTACTTTAACGATTCAACGAGTAAGGAAGTTATCAACGTAACTAAATGGGTACACGTCGAGATTGAATTATCTCCGTGTCAGGATGTTGAAGGAAAAAAATTCAAAGGAAAAAATAAAAGAATAAAAACAGAAAGTAAGTAAGTAAGTAAGTAAGTAAGTAAGTAAGAAAGAAGGAAAGAAAGAAGAAAAGAAAGAAAGAAGAATCGTGCGAAACGATGTCGTGATTTTCGAGCTTGGTTTAAAGATCAACTGCAGGTCGGTGGATGGAGGGGTAGAGGGGAGAGGGGGGAGGTATTCGACGGTGGTCGAAGATCGAGAAACAGTGGCGGCACTTTGCCAGTCAGAAAACTTGGCATCGAAGGGGTTAATCCTATCTCGACACGGGCAAGGAACAACGACTATGCTGGTGTTGGTAACAGAACGAGATACATAGATAAAAAGAGAGAAAGAGTGAGAGAGTGAGAGAGTGAGAGAGAGAGAGAGAGAGAAAGACTTATCGACGAGACGTTTGAAAGCAAGGAAAACGCGCGACTAACTCTATCTGTCTCTCTCTCTCTTTCTCTTTCTTAAAGGGCAAACACAGTCGAACACTGAAGAGAGGAAATAAAGTCAACGAGATGCTAGCGAGATAATCCACGAGGAATGACTGACGTGACTTCGTAGAGATACGCGTTCTCGACTATAAAAGGAAGACGCGCCCTGTCCGGTCGTTCTATCTTCTTCTATCACTAACGAATAATAACATCTAATGTAAAATAGAGAGAGAGAGAGAGAGAGAGAGAGAAAGAGAGAAAGAGGTGAAGTAATAATAAAATGAGATAGAATGGGAAAGAGAGATGAAATAATAATGAAATTAAATGGAATGAGTGAGTGAGAGAGAGAGAGAGAGAGAGAGAGAGAAAGAGGTGAAACAATAATAAAATGAGATAGAATGGGAAAGAGAGATGAAATAATAATGAAATTAAATGGAATGAGTGAGTGAGTGAGAGAGAGAGAGAGAGAGATGAAACAATAATAAAATGAGACAGAATGGGAAAGAGAGATGAAATAATAATGAAATTAAATGGAATGAGTGAGTGAGAGAGAGAGAAGGAACAGACAAAAAATTAACGCTATGAATTTATACTTCTATTCCTACCGTGAGTGGTCAAATAAGTGCTTTAGAAAAAAAAAAAAAAAAAAAAAAACACCATATATAGTCAATCGAATAGCGAAGAAAATATTTTCTTTTATATTATAGAAATTAATAATGTACATTATATATATATATATATATATATATATATATATATATATATGCATTTTTATCGTACTTTCTTTTTTGTTTATTTTTAAATAATTACAGGACGCGTTTATTTGACCTCACCTGGTAGGTTTAAATATATAAAATACACGCACACGCATGCACGCATGCACGCACGCATAATATGTGATACTGATATATATCATTTAAGAAAGAAAGAGAAAGATGTCTCCCAATTAGTCACACACACACACACACACATAGATAAACAGATCACAAGCACGTGACACGATCACGACTGAAGAAAGGGTTCGAATTTGAATTGAAAAAAATTCCACAACTTCGGTTGATCTTCTTAAATTATTCTCACCTTTCTCGTTTCCCGCTACTCCCCCCCCGCCCGCCCCGCCCCCTCACCGTGCCCATCCCCCTTTTCTTTCTCTCACCCGGTTCTTCGTCGTTGTCGGCTTACTTAAAGATCCGATTTAAATATCCACCTCGGACGATATATTCCTCCCCCCCGATCCCCCCATACCCCCATGCCCCCCTCCTATCCTCCTGCATTTCCAAGTAATGGTTGCAAGGTAACGTTAGAGACTTATACAATTGCTTTACAATTCAACGATCGGTCGAGATGTGAAACTCGTGTAAATTTCTTGTTTCCAATCCCGACTACGACAAATCGATGAAATCTGGTAACACGGCACACGGGTTTCTATCACGTGTACTATCAAAGTAGGCAAGCTGATACTCTTGCGGATTATGTAACGATTAAAAAGGGATTTATTATATATTCAATTGCGAGAAAAAAAAATGAATTTGTCGAATGAATTGTGATATAGGAAGATTAGAAAATAATTACATTTTTTTGTGTTATTCATCAATAAAATTTAATTATTTTTCGACAGAAATTATAATACTTCTAGTATCATACTCGATTGCGAGAAAAGAAAAAATGAATTTGTTAAATGAATCGTGATATAGGAAAATTAGAAAATAATTATATTTTTTATGTTATTCTTGAATAAAATTTAATTATTTTTCGACAGAAATTATAATACTTCTAGTATCATATTCCATTGCGAGAAAAAAAAATGAATTTGTTGAATGAATTGTGATATAGGAAGATTTGAAATTAATTACATTTTTTTGTGTTATTCATGAATAAAATTTAATTATTTTTCGAAAGAAATTATAATACTTTTAGTATCATACTCCATTGCGAGAAAAGAAAATGAATTTGTTGAATGAATCGTGATATAGGAAGATTTTGAAAGTAATTACATTTTTTTGTGTTATTCATCAATAAAATTTAATTATTTTTCAAAAAAAATTATGATACTTCTAGGTAGTTGATAGAAATAGCTGATTGATTTCCTTTTTTGATTAAATTTTATTAATTCTACAGTTGTACACTGGATTATATTACACTGTGCGTATTCTTTTAAAAGCAAATTCGTTTACAAAAAAATAAAAAAACAAATACATTTATTATTGACGATAATAAAAATAAAAATAAAAATAATTATCCATCTTTCGTATGAATTACAAATCCGAGCGTAGGACTAACATTCGTAATATAAAATTCTTCGCGAGAGAAAAAAGTTGAAAATAAGAAGAAAAAAAAAAAACAAAAAAGAAAAAAACGAGTAAGAGAAATTTCAATCGATTCCCAAGGCAATTGTACGGATTAACATTCATATCTCCGTTACTAAATCTTTTCAATAATCGTTTACAAGGTAAGGAGGAGGGATACCACCACCCGAGGGCTCGTATTCTTTCTCATAAACGTGTGGATTTCGTTCGTGGTGATGGCCGTTAGAGAGAAAGCAAGAAAGAAAGAAAGAAAAGAAAATAAGAAAAGAAAAGAGGAAAAAAACAAATGGAGAGAAAGAAAAATTGATGCAGGCGGTTCGACGGAACGACGTCTCGGGCCCCGTTCAGATAATGATACGTTCAAACCATGAAGGATTTCCACGAAACATGAAAGAGCATGCGATAATCGATGCAATGTCGCGAAGAAACACACATAAACCCACACACACACATACGTATACTTACGTTATATGGAAAATATACACGTAAGTGCATAAACGTAGTATATATACGCACCTGTTTAGATCAAGAAAAAAAAAATTAAAAAAAAAAGTAAATAAAAAAAATAAAGGAAGGAAGGAAGGAAGGAAGGAAGGAAGGTGAACGACGAGGCTTCGTCGCTCTGTTTATTTTATCCGCGATATCGGCGGATCGCAAACCACAGTGATGGCGAGTGAACGAGACGGATCATAGTATTTCATGCACGAGCAAGGGCCCAAGAAGAAGAAGAAGAAGAAGAAGAAGCTTGCCCCAGCTTTTATGGGCCCAGTCACGTTCAACACACACTATCCTATACCAGTATTTTCACTACGCGATCGAACATTATCAGCGCCTGCTTAACAAAATTGCCCTTTTCTTGTAAATGTTTCCAATCGTTTCCGTCCCGTCTCGTTCAAACCGATCCGTTCCAAACGATCTAACGACTTAATATTACCTTCTTCGACATATATGTATATACCAGATTTTTATTAATTATTGAAAAAGAATGAAAGAGGGTAAGGG